>NW_028240293.1:0-141265 GCF_028749965.1 Puma concolor
CTGCAAGAAATGACAGACCATAAATAAACCCACAGACAATAGCATAAATAGTGTTCGGTGCTATTTATTTAAAAAGGGGGGTCATGGGGGGGGCGGGGGGGGCTGGTGCCCGACAAGGCTGGGCAGTAGGGAAGGCATCTCGGAGGGGGTCCGTGAGGGGGGTGGTGGGTGGGAGGTGAGGTCGGGGTGGCAAGACGCAGGGTAGGTTTGTGGGGGACCAGTGCGACTCAGGGTGACGGTCTTTGGCTGCTGGGTGGGAAGAGGACCCAGGTGAGCCGTGCACCAGCTGCGAATGGTAAACCGGGGGAAGAGGGGGCCTGGGTAGATTCTGAAAGTAGAGTTGGTCAGATTTGTTTAGAAATTAGAGAAAGAGTAGAATTATCTTTTTTTATGTTTGTTCATTTGTTTTGGAGAGAGAGAGAGAGAGAGAACCCGGGAGGGGCAGGGAAGGGGGGAGAGAAAAATCCTAAGCAGGCTCTGAGCTGTCAGCATAGAGCCCGTGCAGGGCTCGAACTCACAAACCCCAAGATCATGACCTGAGCCCAAACCAAGAGTCTGGCGCTTAACTGACCGAGCCACCCAGGCGCCCCTAGAATTATCTTTGAAAGGTGACCCAGTGAGCGCTGGGTGAAGGGCAGGCAGGTCCCCACCCGGGGGTGCAGAAGTGGAAGCCCTCCCCCCCTAGCTAGGCGGGCGCCTCCACGGTGGGAGAGAACACCTTGACCTTCCCCCAGGAGCTCTCTGGTGGCCAGTGGAGAAGAAGGCACTCCGCACAGAACATTTATTCTTGCCAGCCCTGGCGGGGGCCTCTCTGCAAAGTGCTATAAACCCCCTTTTTGCACGAGGAAAAAAAAAAAAAAAATATGCCTCGATTTCCATTCATCCACCCTGAATCAATGCTTTTAAAAAATCTCACGCACATTTGGCTTAAGAGCCGAAGCATACATTTTATGTTTTGACATGGTGTCATCGATCGGAGGCACGCGTGTGTGCCCCACCTGCCGGAGCCCCCCGCCCACCCCGGCAGCCGGCCTGGTCGCAGTGCGTCCTTAATGGCCTTGCCCCCGCCTGCACCTTCCATGCCTCCCCTGGCCCTCAGCACGGGGCCCTTTCTCAGGTTTTTTGAAAGGATCGATAAGGTGCTGAGGCCCCCCGCTGCGGCCTGTCACTCACACTCCGCCAGACCATAAATTATGTATCTGCCTCTCTCTCTGGCTCCGGCTAATTTCTATCGCACGCGTCCGTGGCCCTGCGACGGTTGACTCTTCCCAGCCTCAGAAGCAGGGGTGCAGTTGAACTTCAGCGAGGACGTGGGTCGGGGCAGCGGGCTCAGGAAGAGGGGCGGTAATGGGAGGAGAGGGACGCGGCCGCTGGCAGCCGGAAGGGATGGGGGGGGGAGGGCGTGGGCTGGGGCTCAGGGGGGTACTGAGCTGTCCTGGGGTGTTTCCAGGGGGCAGGGGGCCATCAGGGGCCATTTTCGCCACCTGGGAAGAAGGAACATATTTCTGGGGGAGCAGGAAGGAACGGAGGGTCACGCGAAATGGGTCTTCTGCCCTGGCTTTTATGCCAGCGGGAAATTGTGCCGAGAGGGGGGTAAAGGCGTCAGTAGTGAAGACAGTGGGCACAGCATCGCTTTGCTGGGCAGTGGGCCCCCCTCGCTCAGGAGCCTCCGGAGAAGCCACCCAGAGTGCTGCCCGGTTATGTTAGAACAGCAGTGGCTCGGGGGAACCCGGGTGGCTCAGCGGGTTAAACGTCCCATCTCAACTCAGGTCGTGAGTTCAAGCCCCGCGTCAGGCTCCGCGCTGACAGCGTGGAGCCTGCCTGGGTTCCCTCTCTCTCCCCCTCCCCCTCCCCACCCCCCCATCTCAAAATAAATAACACTTAAAAAAAAAAAAAAAAAAAAGAGCAGTGGGCTGGAAGGCAGGAGGTCCAGTCTCTCCCTGTTTACAGAGGAGCCAACCGAGTTCAGAGAGGTTGAGTCGGTGGCCCAAGATCACACAGCTAGAAGTGAGGGAGATCTAAACCCAGACCTGCCCAGCTCCAGAGACTGTGCTCTTGGTCCCTCGGTCCCGCTCCCCTTGTGGGTCCCAAGGCCCCTTCCTGTTCTCCTCCTCTTTGATTCTCTTAGAATCTGTTCCCATGGGCTCTGCGCCCTTCCTTCCCCGCTCCCTGCCCTCAGGGCCTTCCCCAGCTACAGTCCCATCAGGACCCCCTTTCCTAGGCCTTCTCGCCACTTCAATCTACATAACCACCATGAGTTATGCGTTGGTATGACAACGGCGCCCAATGGATTGGTCTGTTTTCCCCACCTAAGTACATTTTGGCAATGAAACACAGAAAGGGATCTGAGCCAGAAATCCAGGCCCAGAGCAGGTCCTTCCCTCCGTTTTCACCTCAGTTTTCTCATCTGTGAAACGGGTATGAAGTCATGGACGTTTTATGTGCCTCTTGATGGACACGATGAGGAGGGAGAGAAATGGGTCATTCTTGAAGATCAAAGTGGATAACCAGGGGCTTGAAAAATTTGAAGCTCTAAAACACCGACACGCGAAACAGATGGCTACAAATATTTTCAAACGTGCAGTGTTTTATTCCCACTCGGGGGAATAGGACTCTAACTGATGCTCTGGGTGACACTAAACAGGAAATTGGGAAGATAATCTGGCTCTGCTAGGTGATAGTCACCTGCCTACTGGTCCCGGGGTTCCACTGAGGCCCGGGGCAGCTCCTTGGACAACGAACAATGTTTCCAGCCTGGGAACAATCACAGTCGCCCCGATCCCCATTCCACTGCTGTGAGTAGT
This sequence comes from Puma concolor, assembly GCF_028749965.1. NCBI lineage: Eukaryota > Metazoa > Chordata > Mammalia > Carnivora > Felidae > Puma > Puma concolor. The sequence goes on from NW_028240293.1 coordinate 2,805, forward strand.
GTGTCTAATGGACACGGTCCCCAGACCTACCAAGCTCAGAGCTGACAATATCTGTCCGCGTCTCGCAGGGAGGAGGGGTCTCCGGCCGGGAGCTGAGAACCAAGCCCAGGCACTCATGCATTTGATATTCATCCGCAGGCACACTCATTTCGCGAGTAATCAGTATCTGGAAATTACTTGGCACAGCGCCTGGCATACAGTAGGTGCTATATAAGTGCACGTCTGCATCGTGTATTCATCATTCGACTCACTCGCTACTCAGTCACAGCACTGGTTTACACAACACCAGGGGATGACCCTTATATGTATCAGGGGCCTTGCTCATTCTCTTTCTTTTTTTTTTTTTTTATTTTTTTTTAATGTTTTATTTTATATGTGAGAGACAGAGAGAGAGAGCATGAGCAGGGGAGGGGCATAGAGAGGGAGGCACAGAATCGGAAGCAGGCTCCAGGCTCTGAGCCATCAGTACAGAGCCCAATGTGGGACTCTAACTCACAAACCGCAAGATCATGCATGACCTGAGCCCAAGTCGGAGGCTCAACCGACTGAGCCACCCAGGCGCCCCGCTCCTTCCCTTTCTGAAGCCTGACACTGGGCCAGGACCTTTGGGCCTCCCAGATGAATAAAAGAGCCCCCTCCCAAGGATCTCACAGTCTGCAGCAGGGGAAATGAAGATGTCTGTAAACATCAATAATTCCAGCCTAAGGTGGAAAGCAAGAAATAGCCCTTGCAAGATAAAAATAGACAGAAGAGGAGGAGGAAGGGGAGGATAAGGCGGGGGGAGGAGAGATCTCAGTTGCCTTCAGGGCTCAGGCTGTTAAAGTCAATCAGAGGTGGAAAAAAAATCTAGAAATGCCTGCCCCACCTGCAGGGGGCAGCAGTGAGCCATACTCCGGGCAATTGCTTTTGTTCGGGAATGGTAGTAGGGCCGGGATCACCGGGCCTTCTGACTTCTTTCTGGAGAAGCGGGAAATCCGGATTTTGTTGCCATCTTTGCCGATTTTTAAAAACAGAGCGCAAGCCAAACAAAAGGGCAACCAGTTTGCAACCCTGCAACTGAGCTTTGCAAGAAGCTTTGAGCTTTGCAAGAAGAAATCAACTCCTTCCCAGGGAAGGCTTCACGGTTGGTGGGGGAGCCTGACCTTGAGGACGTGGTAAGAGTGATGTGTGACGTGTCAGGACAGGTTTAACGGGGACCCTAGAGGGAATCCATTTCATTTCTCAGATCATTAAGCCGAGGCCCAAGGGACTGGTTCCTTTGGGCTGCCAGTTAACAGGGAATGGGACAAGGGGCAAGAGTTCTGAGGGGTAGGTTGAGGACAAGCTGCAGAGAGCCTTGAATGCCAGGCTAAGGAATCTGGCTCCAAATAAGCGTGGATGCCCCAGAGCTAACACTTCGGGGCGCTCACTGGGTGCCAGGCTGCAGACACCCCCTCCCGGGATCTTCGCGGGGCAACGACTGTCTTGCCCCATTCTGCAGACGAGAAAACTGAAGCCTGAGAACGTGGAAGACCCGTGCCAGGCTCCCATGGCCAGAAAATGGCAGAGGGGCTCCTCACACGTAGGCCTCGCCGCCCCCAAGGCGTGCGCGCCCGACCCCCGGGTTCCACCGCGGGCGAAACGGAGAGCCAACGGATTTTCAAAAAGACCTTCCGCCGCCTACCCGTATTTTTTAAAGCCTCTAACCCATTTACTCCCAGGGCCCTGTTTTGTTTTATTGACTTGAAGATTAGGTTTCCACGTTTCTGGAGGACTCTCTCCCCGCCCCTTTTTAAACACAGCTGTCTTTGAGGGTGGGGAGGAGGAGTGTTTTAAACAGGAGTTGTTTAACTAATTGCCAATTATCTCTGAATAGGGTATGGTTTCCAACAGCTGTAAGGGATTTTGGTCCCCATCCATTGCCTACCGTTGCTGTACTTGGAGTGTGTTGAGATATTGTTGGCCTCTGGCTTCAAAGAGGCGAACCAGTGCCTCACCGCACCCCCCCCCTCCACTCCGCCCGCCTCCCCCATTCCTGCAGACTGTCTCAGCCCCGGTTTGTACCGGCTGGCTGGCTTGGGAGGCCCTGACTGCTCCCGACTGTACGAACATGTGCAGAGATTTCTCTCTCTCCTTCTCCTCCTGAGTGTGAGTGGCTTGGTACCTGTCGGGGCACAATTCTCCCCCAGGACTCAGGGCCTGGGCTGTCATTTTTTTTTCAGTCTGTGTTAGCGTTTCCCTGAATGCCAAGGGTTCTTGCCCAACGATGACGCCAGACTTCACCTCCTGCCTCTACCCCATCCAGTAGGAGGCTCAAAAAAAAAAACCCCAAAACCGAAAAACGTGAATACGAAACGCCAGAAGACCCCAATGCAGATGGGTGACGTTAATTGTCCCTTCTGGCTCTGTCTGCTGGATTCCTGGGAACAGGCCGAGGGGCAAACCTTTGTAAATGTTAATCTCCTTATGCTTAAGATATCACACTGTCTTTGATGTTCCCAAACATGTTGACTCCTATCTTGTTGGAGGGTGTGTGGCCCAGACAGGCCAAATGCTTGTTTTGTCTTTCGTTTTCCTCCAGGAGGGCTCCGTGATAATATGTTCACCTCCAGCTGAAATCTGAACAAGCCCCTCTTCAAAGACAGGTTGGGGTGGAGGGGTGGGCAAGATTCGGTGACACTCGGGGCCACTACACCCCCATCCCCAGAAACCAAACTCACTTTCTCGCCAAGACCCGCTGGATTGGAGTGGGGGACCCTGTCCGTTATAAACTCCTCCCACCGAATAGAAAGGAGAAAGAAGAATCGATTTTTGAAAAATCCATTCATTTCTGTACAGTGAGGGCCATGCTAGTTGCTGTAACAAATAAAACCAGAAATGTATAACGGCTCAGATGCAATGGAAGTTTATTTATTCCTGACGTCACGTCCAAAATGGATGCTTCTGGTCGAAGGTGGCTTTTCCTCCAAAAGATGACTCAGGAATCCGCAGATTCCTTGTCTTGAGGTTCTTGGTTTCCAAGGCTCTTGGTTCCCAAGGTTCTTGGTTCCCAAGGTTCTTGGTTCCCAAGGTTCTTGGTTCCCAAGGTGGTTGTGTTCATCCGTAACAAGCTGTGAAGGCAGAAAGAGAGTGCGGGGAGGGCACAGTCACTTCTTAACAACGAGCTCTCGGAGGTATCACTTCCTATCAGTGTCCGTGAACAAGAACTCGGCAGGTGACGCCGCCTAGAGGCCGGGCTGGGAAATGTAGTTCCGGCTTGTGGCTGCCGCCACGGACCGCCTAGACCAGGAAGCGTGGATGGGGGGGGGGGGGGGGGAGGAGGGGGACAATCAAGCTCTCTGCCACATCCTTGAGCTGTGAGGAGACGGCTGGGATCTAGGCTGAGTTGGAGACAGAAGGTATAGATTTGGCTTTCAGAGTCTGCCTGTGTCCTTTTGGGCGAACCCTTTTACCTCTGAGAGGCTCAGTTTCCTAATCTGTAAAATGGAGCTAAGGCAGAATGGGAAGGGATCGTCAGCGTGACCGTGTCAGATGCTATCGAACATTCCACCTGCAGTTGCCCAGTAAGTTTGGATGTAACAGTGTTCTAGGGACAATGTGATGGAGTTGATAATGTACATGGATTTCAACTTGCCCTGAGTGGGGGGGGGGGGCGGGATTCGTGTATGGCGGCCATCGGCTAGAACCGAATGTTGAAGAGGCATCACCGCGAAGTATCCTACAGTCCCCACCCCTCCTGTGGGGTCCGCTTTGCTCATTTCCACCCTGTCTGGCCCCTGTTGGCAGGTAAGTTCGAGACTCCTGAGCAATCCGAGCGTGGTGCGTGCCGATGACGATGATCACGCTCGAGCTGCAGGAATGTTTTCTTGCCACTCTCCTGCTTCCCAAAGAACGAAGGCATTGCCAAGCCTCCTCCACCCCGGCTACAGGATCTTGGGCCTTGGCCTAATTAACCGATCGGCTCTAGAAATGGCTTATTAAACAACGAGGGCCAACGTATGTAATTTTTTCTTAATTGTTGACGTTTTAAATCTTGGCAGAGCGTTATGCGATGAATACCACAGCGCAAACTTCAGGGGTTTGTCAGTTTTCATAATATAATGAATGGAGAAGGCCTGCTTCAGAGCCGTGTGAGTCCGGTAATGTGATTAGGAGGCTGGCCTGCTGAGGCCAGCGCCAGGGAGGATGGCTGGCTGACTGCTGTAATTGATTGGTGCTGGCACTGAGGCCAGGGGGCAGGGCTTTGTTGGGGCAGGCTGGTTATCTCCCGCCAATGTCCGCTTGGATGTCACCGGGAAGGCAGTAGACGAACAATCATGGAAACCTTTACAGGTCTGTTGACAGAAGAGAAGTTAAGAAATAGAGTTATGTAAGACTGCCGGGCAGAGCCGGGCGGCAGTGGAAGGGAGAGAGAAAGAGGCAGGGAGCTGGGCGGGGAAGAAGGGGGAAGAGAAGGAGAAGAGTTCTGAGTATACTGGCTGGGATACGCTAAGGTGCGCCGTTACAACAAATGACCCCCAAATCTCCACGGGTGGAATCAACAAAGGTTTATTTCTTGCTCACGGTACAGATCCATCGAGGCTCAGCAGGGCTCTCTGCTCCACATTGTCCTCGGTCTGGGACCCAGGCTGATGGAGCCTCCGCCGTCTGGGACGTCATCATGGGAAGGAAAGAGAGAGAGAATGGTAAATCATGCACTGACTTTTAAGGAACCCCACCTAGAAGTGAGACGCATCGCTTCTCTGCACGTTTCGTTGGCCAAGGCCATCTTGCACCACCCCTCGCTCAGAATTCCCGGAACGGGCGCAATCCTACCGCCTGCCCAGGAGGAAAACTGGAGAGGCTGTGAACAGCCTCCTCTGAAGGGTAGCTCTCAGGGTTGCCGGGAGTCTGAGTCTGGAAAAGATGTGTACCAGTTGGGTTGCGTTGTTGGGTCCCATATGGCAACTTCTTTGGGTTGCACTGAAGGCGAAATGCAAACTACATAGGAGGGAATTTAAGTCACAAACCCCCAAATCCAGCAGTTGGGCTGTTTGCCTTCAGGCAAAGCTTAATCCAGGGGTTCACAGTCTCTAAAGTCTGTTCGCTTTCCATCTCCCGGCTCCGTTCCCTTCCACGTGGACTCTATTCTCGGGTTTCATGGTACCGGGGTTCAAATCCAATGGGAAAACAGAGCTTCTGCCTCGCTTCCATTTTAGTATTTAATCCTAAACCTCAATCTCATTGGACCACACTGGGTCATGGGCACACAGCTGAACCAGTCACTGTATCCCGGGGGATGGAATGTTTGGAATGACCCACATCCTATGGCCAGCCCGGGAACGGAACTCGGATTCACTTCGTCAGAATTGTATGGACCGAGGGGAGGGGTGGGGTGGTTCTTGAGGAAAACTCAGGATGCTGGGCTAGAATGGGTGTTCAAAGACATAAACAAATGAAACAATACGCGCCCACTGCAGGATGTGGAGATGCCCCCACCCGGTGGTTTTCCAAATGTTTTGTAGACGTGCTTCACGCACTGCCTGTGAAGGCTAGGATGGGGTTCCTGCGCTCTGTTCATTTCCCTTTCAATCCAAGCAATTGTGCTTTATTTGCTATAGATATTAGGATTCCACCTAAAACTGTGTTTAGAGCCAAAATGAGAGGGCTTCTGCTTAAAAGAGGGGGAGGAGAGGAGATGAAGCATCACTGCTTTTTGATCCCACCTCCTCATTTTAGAAGAGACGGAGATTCAGAAAGACTAGATTTCTCCTCATGTCTCATTGGCCAGAACTAGTCACATGGGCACCTAGCCGCAAGGGATGCTGGGAAAGTAAGCATCTAGGAAAGGGGAATGAGATGACCGAAACCGGCCTAGTCATAAATAGCACATCCCCTAAGGCTGGGCACATTGCCACCCCCAAACAAAGTTGGGGTCCCTTCAGGAAAAAAGAAGGAAGGAAATGGCCCTCAAGGAGCTGTCAGCTATGGAGGCATGAGCCTGATCTCACTGACAATTCCTTAAGGCTACAGCTGACCCTTGTGCCTCTGTTTATGCCTTCACTGATCTATGAAATTTGCCTGCAATTGTGTCCTTCATTTCTCCCCCCCAATCCTACGAGATAATGAATCATACATTGACTTTTAAAGTGTCCACCCAGGGGCACCCGGCTGGCTCAGCCAGTAGGGTGTGGGGCTCTTGATCTCAGGGTAGTGAGTTCGAGCCACACATTGGGAATAGACTTGACTTTACAAAAGCAATAGGAGCATCTAGGTGGCTCAATTGGTTAAGCGACTGACTCTTGGTTTCGGCTCAGGTCGTGATCTCACGGTTCGTGAGTTCGAGCCCCACATCGGGCTCTCACTGACAGCACAGAGCCTGCTTAGGATTCTCTCTCTCCCTCTCCCTCCCTCCCTCTCTCTCTCAACATAAATAAATAAACTTTTTAAAAAATTAACAAATTAGAAATAAATAAAGTGTCCACCTGCAATGGACTTATCACTGATTGCGTCCCTCTTACAGATGGACAAACTGAACTGTAGAAATGAATTGCATACTCAAGGTCACACAGCTAGTATATTTTGCTGACCCTTTGCCATATGCCTTTAGCACAGAGAGAGCCAGAGTGCTGAGGGAGGGGAGAGCTTCAAGCACAGACCTTTTACTACATAGGGATTGACTATAGAAAGGTGGGGACAGAGTGAGGATGTGGGCACGCCAGGCAGAAGGAACAGCATGTGCAAAGGCCCAGTGGCCAAACAGGGCATAGAAATGGAAAACGGTTTTACAGGTTTAGAGTATAAAGTCTGAAGGAGCGTCGTACTTAGGAGTTTGAGCCTCGTGTGAGGCCCATAGAGAGCCACTAAATATTTTAGGTGGGGAATTATATCATCCCATATGCAATCTATCTTCAGTGGGGGAAAATCAACTAACTGTAGGACCAGGACGAGAGCCGGGGGGCCTTTGGGAGGTGGCAGTGATCAGTGGCCTGGACCACAGCGCTGGTGGCAGAAATGAAGGGAAGTAGAGATTCAAGGGAACAACCGGAGATGTGGAATCCCAAATCTGAATCCAGATTTGCTAATTGGAGGTGACAATTTGGAGAAGTTGGGAAAAGCTGAGGCTGTGTCACAGCTTTCTAGATGGTGGTGCCATTTACGCGGGTGGGGCAGGTGGGAGGTAAACACGGAGGACTGGAACCCAGGCGGCCTGGAACCCAGGCGCGCATTCTTTTTTTTTTTTTTTTTTTTTTTTTAATTTTTTTTTCAACTTTTTTATTTATTTTTGGGACAGAGAGAGACAGAGCATGAACGGGGGAGGGGCAGAGAGAGAGGGAGACACAGAATCGGAAGCAGGCTCCAGGCTCCGAGCCATCAGCCCAGAGCCCGACGCGGGGCTCGAACTCACGGAGCGCGAGATCGTGACCTGGCTGAAGTCGGACGCTTAACCGACTGCGCCACCCAGGCGCCCCAAGGCGCGCATTCTTAATCACGACGTGCTCCGGCCTCGGGACTCAGGACTGGGCCAGGGGCCTTCAGGGAACCCTGATCAAAGTGAGGAAACCTCTCTCACTGGATACGGGGACGCTGGACTTCCCAAGCCGTCACGCAGCCAGCTCTGGACCCTGCTTCAGAGCCACCAGGGGCCCTTGGCCCTCCCTTCCACCCAAGGTAAAGCACCTGAGCCCTCAGGCTGGCCTCAGAACAGATTACCAGGGGGTCTGATATATAGAGATCCTGATAGAACTCTGGTGTGCACTTTATTGCTTTCTCAGTCTGTATTCCCAGCATCTCACTTGCCCGCTCTCAGCCCCATAACCCTGAAGCTAAGCCTCTGCGCCCCGCACAGTATTGTATGGAAAGGGTACGAGGATAAATGATTTAAACACTTGACAAATTCATCTTAAAACCTCTGTTGAAGAATAAATGGCCCCAAATAGCTACGTCAGATGGTTTCAAAAAAGGAAAAACCAAGAGTCAGGACCGTCCTAAGACACACTGCAAAGCCATAGTAAGACAAAGGGTACAGTACTTGCTTAAAACAAATAGACCACGAGGGGCGCCTGGGTGGCTCAGTCGGTTAAGCAGCCGACTTCGGCTCAGGTCATGACCTCGCGGTCCGTGAGTTCGAGCCCCGCGTCGGGCTCTGTGCTGACAGCTCAGAGCCTGGAGCCTGCTTCGGATTCTGCGTCTCCCTCTCTCTCTGGCCCTCCCCCTTTCATGCTCTGTCTCTGTCTCAAAAATAAATAAACGTTAAAAAAAAATTTAAGGGGCGCCTGGGTGGCGCAGTCGGTTAAGCCTCCGACTTCAGCCAGGTCACGATCTCGCGGTCCGTGGGTTCGAGCCCCGCGTGGGGCTCTGGGCTGATGGCTCAGAGCCTGGAGCCTGTTTCCGATTCTGTGTCTCCCTCTCTCTCTGCCCCTCCCCCGTTCATGCTCTGTCTCTCTCTGTCCCAAAAATAAATAAATGTTGAAAAAAAAAAATTAAAAAAAAAAATTTAAAAAAAAAGACAAATAGACCACGAGAGACTAGAACCACTCCGTGTTTACGGAATCATACGTGCAAGATGAAAAGCCAGCTCAAAGCTCACAGAAGTGTGGGCTTTCTGGAATCATGTTGTTTCCATTTCAACAGATTGGCACTGCGTAGGTGACTAACGAACATGTCGGTCTTATAGGCAGTGCTAGAATGAGTGACTTCCTAAAACACCCTGCAGACAGGCTCCCACTTATTACAGCCAGACTCCTTCCGGGACACAGATACTATCATCGTTACTTTACTGTGGGGCAACTCAGGCTCTGAGAAGTTAAGACCTTTGCCCAAGGTCACACAGCTAGGGCGTGGCAGAGGTGGGAGGCCAACCCAGCCTTCTCTAAGCCCAGAGCCAATACGCTCTGCTGTCTCTTCCTCAGCAACAGCCTCACGTGGAGAGAAAGTAGTATGGGCTGGAGCCATTGAGAGAGCCTAGAAGCTTCTAGAAGCCCTGGAGCTCAATCTCTGAAGCATGAGTGGATTTAGGCAGGTGACCGGGATGGATTGTTCTGAGCCAAAGAAACCAGCCCAGGAAAAGGGCTTGGGGGAAGTGAGGGTTCATTTAGCCAGTGGGACCACGGCACAGGATACTCGTGATGGGTCTTGGGAGACGGAGCCCACACAGAAGAGGGGGTTCAGACCGATGAAGAGTCCCAAATGACAGAGAGGAGATGAGACTTTGGAAGTCGCTCTCCTGCTCTACAACCTTCTGTAGCTCCCCTGGCTACGGTCTCTTGGCTAAGAAGGGAAGAATATGCAGATGTGGGGAAAGACTGGAGACAGAGAGACCTACTAGACGTCACAGTCCAGAAGGGAGGGCACACGGTGTGCAGGGGAACGAGAAAGGAAGAACGTGCATTTTGGGACAGGATTTTGTGTGAAGTCCCCTACCCACACCCCCCCCCCCCACTGGCATCCTACTACCCTCATCACATTAAGGGTCACTGCTTCCCTGCAGCAGCAGACAACGTTTCAAGTTTAGCGATGAGCAGGTGCCTACTCCCTCCCGGTTCCATCTCAACTCCCCTCCGGTTCCAGGTTCCATCTCAACCCCCCCACCCCGGTTCCATCTCAACTCCCTCCTGGTTCCATCTAGCCACAGAAAATAAGGGTCAGGCACTCCTGGGGGCTCGTATCGCACTTTGACACCTGCTCAGGCAAATAAACCTTTCAGGGCCTTAGTGTCTTCATCTGTAAAGTGGGGATAATAATAGTACCCATTCCATAGGTTTGATGAGGCTCCCCCGAGATCACGTATGTAAAACCTTTAGCATAATAACTGGCGTATACTGGGAGCTCAGTAAGGCAGCTATTATTGTTGATAAGAAAATAATTGTTTAGGGAATATGTTAGCCTCTCAACCATGTGATTAGCGGCTTTCAGCCAAAGAGTTGGTGTCAAAATCTCAAACATCATGTATTTTATAGCCCTTGCCCTGCAAGGTGGGGGCACGGGCCTTACGACTTAGAAAAAAAAAAAAAAAAAAACGTCAGAAGATGAAACGCATTCCATTCCATTCCATTCAAGAAGCTATGAACTGCCATTCTTCCTGCCGTGGAGATTGCTAATTATAAATGGATGGGGAGATAGATGGACAGAGAGTGAATCACGAAAGCTAAATATGCTTTCTCTCTTTGAAGTACTGATTGCTATAAAAAAAAAAAAGGAAGTTTACAGAGAGAAAAAAATAAAAAAATAAAAATAAATAAAAAAAGGAAAGAAAGAAAGAAAAAGGAAGGAAGGAAGGAAGGAAGGAAGGAAGGAAGGAAGGAAGGAAGAAAGAAAACCGGTTCCCCCTCCGCAAGCCTCTGCTTGTGTGACAGAGGTCCAGTGTCACCTCTAGGAGTTTTTCATTACTCAGCGGTTTTTGGAATGAGTGATTGATGTAATTAAGGTTATTGGTAAAGAAAGACTCAGTTACCAAAGACGAGATGAGTCAGCAGAAAGTTTAAGTAATGAAATAATGTTCCGAGGAGCGATTCTTAAAATAAGGTGGTTTTTTTTTTTTTTTTTTTTTTTTCTTTTTCCTCCTTAACTCTAGACATCTTAACCATTGCTGGGCAGCAAAAAGAGGGGAAGCAGTTAAGCCGTGGGAAAACCACACCCCGCGATTTTAGAAATTCCCAGGTGGAGTCACTTGCCATTAAAAGAAAGACACCATATTTATTGAGTAATGTGAGGTGAAGGTTACGTTCATGGAGCGTCAACCATGCGCTTCGGTGAGCTTGGCCCACATGATCTCATTTAACCCTCGCCTCTGAGGTAGATCTGTTGTTATCCCTGTTTTAGAGGCGACGGCACTGGATTTCAGAGAGGTTCAGGACGTTTCACAGGGTTGCACAGCAGGCAAACGGCACGGAAGGCGATGGAGGCCAGGCAGGCTGGCCCCGGAGCCCGCCCGTTCAATCACCACCGCGCCTCCTGAGCTTCGCTGTTTAGATTTCTCAGCCGTTTAATCCGGCTCGCGGATACACTCAAGGTAACGGAGCACCGCCAGGATCTGAGCTCACATCTGTCTGGCCCCAGAGCTGTTTCCAAATTCCCATGTGTGTGGGAAAGTGCAAACCAGCGCGTGGGCATGGGATCCACTCATCTGTTTTCATTTCCACTAACATGGAATACTCTGGACACACGAGGCTTTAGGCTCTAGGTGGGTGCTATGAAGGGGACTGGGGCCGGGGCAGGGGAGGTGGGGGGACCGTCAGGATCATATGTGATAGTCCGTGCAACAGATGATGAAGGCTCAGACCAGAGCAGTAGACAGGAGGCGGTCGAATGAGATCCCCTGGAAGGATCTATTGGACCTGGGGAGGGAGGGCAGAAGAGGAAAGAGAGGTGTGTTGGGTAAGTCCTTCCAAGGAGGGAAGGGGAGAGGGGAGGGTCGACCCGGTGAGCAAGCTGTGCTGAGGGTCCTCCCCGGCCACCGAGAGAAAAAGGGGGAGGGGCAAAATGTGGTGGGGAGCCTCGCCTTTGAGTGACAGTACAGCGAGGTCCCAACAGTCCCCCACTTAGCAGCAGTAAAGGGGTTTACCGTGTGTCACCGTGGGTGGCTTCAGGAAAGAGGAGAGTGGATGGGAGCCTCCCACTTGAGAGCAGCTGGAGAAAAAGGGCACGTTGGGACGGCTAGGGGCAGGAACCTGTCAAAGAGGGGCGGCATCTACCCCCGTCAAGTCCACCGACCCCCACAACTTTGTTCAAAGCTGGAGGGCCCGGCCCCCTCTTCTTTCCCGGAAGAAGGAAAGAAGGTCCAGAGTCTTTTGTGGTATGGGAGGGTATAGTGGGTTGTTGGCCTTGGCCATTCACCGCCCCCCCCCAAAAGAGTGACCCACGCTCAAGAGAAAAGGGGCTGAGGCTTTGCAGTTCCGGTGGCTTAGAAGGAAACGGTTCAGCAGGTTTGCAAACATCCTCCAGGTTTTGGTCTCGCCTCCTCCAAAGCAGGTGTGGAGATGTGGATGACAGCCCAAGGGATTTATTTAGAAAGGAGCACGGGGAGGGAGAGGGGGGAGAGGGGGGAGCAGGGTGGGCACGGGGAGGTAGCCATCCCTGGTTCTGTCACCAACCAGCTTCGTGAGCTCGAGCACGCTGAACAAGTCAGGGCCTCCGTTCTACAAAACGAACACTTAGAATCTTCCAAAGGGCGGTAAGCCCATCTCTGGGGCCACGCGAGATGACGTTAGTCAGGGCGACGCGACGCTCGTGTGGCCCACATCGCTTTGAAGGCAGCCCGCAAAGGAGTGGCGTGGGGTTGGGGGAGCCCCTGGGAGCAGCCCGAGAGCCTGAGAGATGCTGGTCACCTTCAAAGCCCAGGGGACCAAGGACGTCATTGAACGAATTCGCTTTTTATAATTGTCTTCTGTCGATGGCAAATGATACTTGTTTTTCCATTACAGCGGCGGTATAAATATTCCTCTCAAAATAAGTCAGTGGTGGGGCGCCTGGGTGGCGCAGTCGGTTGAGCGTCCGACTTCAGCCAGGTCACGATCTCGTGGTCCGTGAGTTCGAGCCCCGCGTCAGGCTCTGGGCTGATGGCTCGGAGCCTGGAGCCTGTTTCCGATTCTGTGTCTCCCTCTCTCTCTGCCCCTCCCCCATTCATGCTCTGTCTCTCTCTGTCCCAAAAATAAATAAACGTTGAAAAAAAATTTAAAAAAAAAAAAAATAAATAAGTCAGTGGAGACAGAACCCAAAGGAAGTCATTACATTCACAGTAGCTGCAAGTGTCGGAGGTTATGACAAGGACTGGAGGGTGGGAGCCCCGAGGGTTTTGAGGAGCACTGGGCAAAAGCAAGGGCTCATTCCTTGCAGACCCAAGTCCTGTGGAGCCTTCTCAGACATCCCTTCTACCTGGTCTGGGACCTGTCAAGTGTTTACCAGATTAGAAGGGAAAATTAAAAAGGAAAAAGAAAGGAAGGGGGAAAAAAAATCTGGAGAGAAAAACAACTCCACCGACCAAAATAAACCAGGCCAATGATCTTTCTACCACACTCTTCAGGAGAGCAGAGAGGTGGTGTTTATTCTAAATGAGCCCTTTTCTCCAAGTTGCCACTAATCCACGCTTTTATGTGATCCAGGAAAATCGGTCCTCGACGGCCAATGAACGTCTTCGCACGTCTGAGTATTTGGAGAAAGAGTCACCTATTACCACAGGGTTGGGATTTAGAAGGTGGATACAAATAGAGAGCAAACGAAACTAACAAACAAACAAAAAAACCTTGTGGTTTGGGATCTAAAAAAAAAGTCTCAGAAATGACAACTATGTGGCAAGTCTGATGTCAAACCGAGTTAGCTGGGAAGGTGTCTAGGATGCTATGGAACTGTGAGGGTATTTGGAATCTAGGGCTAACAGATGTCTCACTCTGCTTGAAAGATGTCAAGACGCTGTTCGTAGGGGCCTGTGGGTTCCCTTGGGGACAAAGCCACTGGTAGTTTTAAAGAAAAAGAAAAAAAATGCCCCAGCTGACGACCATATATCTACTACAAGGAATCAAGAAAAGAATTGAAAACAAACACACAAACAAACAAACAAGAGGCAGTCAAGCTGAGACATAAGGAAAGAGAGAAGGAAGGAAGGAAGGAATTCAAAAATAAACACGCGAAAGATCCACGAGATTCAGGGCCTTGCCCCCCCCTCAAAAATCTCTATTTGATGGAAGTTGGTCTGTAAACCTACGGGCACGGGAACATACGTTTTTGCTTGAATTATCTGGATAAGGGTGGGCGGGCAGAGTCACTTCCAACAGAAGAAACGAGCAAATCTTTTCAGATAGCAATTATTTAGGGAAGAAAACCTTCCTCGGTGGTGGTGGGGGGGGGGGGGGCAGCAGTCTTAGGTCCTCCTTGTCGTTGAGTGTCTGGGAGAGCGAGCACATGCCTAGCTTCTCCCTCATCCTTACTTCACACAGGGAGTCCTGAAGAGGCAGCCGTCCTCCAGCAGCATCGGAGGAGGGCTAAGATGTTTCCTGGCCCAGCCTAAAAATATCTCCCTTGACAGCCTGTCACAGTGTCTGAGATTGCACCATTATAAATTCATTCCTCTCTGTTAAGGCATTTTGTTTCCAGTTCTCTGTTAAAATACAGATATCCCAGAGAATTTAGCTCGGGCGAGGCACCGACAGAACACCGCCTACGCGTGAAACGACCTGGATTTCCAGCTCGGTGCTGCCTGGAAACTCACCTTGTGAGCTTGGGCGAGTCGTTTTCACTCTCCGAACCTCAGTGTCTCCACTGATTTAAAAAAAAAAGAACAAGAAAAAAAGACAGAAATAAAAGGGGAGAGGTGGTGGTCAGAGAACTCGGAAGTGTCTGCTTTCTGGAAGGAGGGTCTGTTCATTTTAGGATTTGCCCTTGACTCTGCGCTTTGCCACTGTCCCCTAGAGCTGTTCTTTTGGGTCAAAACGCTTGGAAGTCAGATCGAATAGTGTCCACTTTCCCCCTCTCTAAAAAAAAAAAAAAAAAAAAAAATCCCTGTTCCTCTCTTGTATACGACGTCTCAGCAAATGGCATCCCCAAGCTTCTGGGGGCTCAGGCCCAAATCTCTGGAGGCATCCAGAACTCCCTTCTGCTCACCACCCCTCGCCTTCAGTCCATCAGCAAAGCCTGTTGACTCTACTTACAAAAAATAGCCTAAACCTGATCACTTCTCCCCACTTCTCTGGCTACCAACATGGTCCATGACAGTGCTACCTCCCCTTGGATTCTCCAGCAGCCCCCTCGCTGGACCTTGCTTCTAACCCAAAGATCTCACCAGGACCAATAAAGCCCCATATAACCTGAACCCGGCTTTGCCTGGGCCTCATCATCTCCCACAAAGATCTCCTGGCTGTGGCTCAGGCCTGTTCCTGCCTCAGGATCTTTGCACTTGCTATATCCCTTCTGCCTAGAAATCCGCCCCCCCACTCCAATATCGTCATGGCCTATGCCCCAACCTCTTTCCGTGTCTGCTCAAGCATGCCTTGCAAAGGAGGCTTCCCAGACTGCCCTCGCTAGGAGAGCACACTCCCTTCTGTGTCCTCCCCTTACTTAATTTTTCTGCTAATGCTCATCACCGGGACACTGTGAGAAGCCAGCATCACAGGCATTTGTTCACTTCCTGTCTCCCCCTCCAGGGTCTATGCTCCAGGACGGCAGGGGCTTTGTTTTGTTCACAGCTGCATCATCAGCCCCTGGAACAGGACATTTGGAATATCGTAGGTGCTCAATTAGCATCCATCGGAGGAAGGGAACAGAATAGTTGAAGCAGAACTACACTGACCTGGAGGCTAACCTAAGCATTCCACTGAAGAGGTCAATGCCAAGGTCTCTCCTGCACTATTTCCCCAGGGCAGGATGTCCTGGGGAACCAAAGGCAGAGCGGACTCTGGGGGGGGGGGGGGTGACATACTGAAGGACATCTATGTGCCACTCACTAGAATCCTCACAAAACCAGGGGTGATGCAGGCCTCCTTTGACGGATGAGGCCACTGAGGTTCAGAGAGGTTATCTGATCTAAGACATGCAACTTAGTAAGTTGCAGGGTAGTACTGAGCCACTAAGGCCCAAGCACCCAACCAGGAAGCTGCAACAGCCTACCCCTCCAACCCCACGATGCCTGGGACTCCCTGGTCACACTCTTCCTAGCTATTACGAGCCTGAGGCTGGAGAAGCCGACACCCTCTCTGGGCCTGCATCCACAGGAGCCGGGCCTCCCCGAAGGCCTGAGAAGCCCGCCCGCTGGGGACGATGGTGGCAAGACTGGAGTCGCCTGGAATGCAGGCTTGGCCAGCAGAAAGCAGCTAAGGTCAAGGAGGGCGCCCAGGGCCAGGGCCAGGCGCCCGGGAAAACCCTTGCAGCGCTGAGCGCCCCCCTCCACCACCTGCCCCCCGAGGCCGAACCCCAGCTGTGTCGAGCGCCGCCGCCAGGCCGCCAGTGCGGAGGCGAGCTCTCCAGCCCTTGTTTGATGAGCAGCGGCCAATAAATTCATTAATCATCATTTTATGCCTCATCAAACCCCCTCCAAGCCCCTCCATGGGAGTTACACAAATTAGCCCCTGAAAAGACAGTAATTTCAGTATAGCGAGGTAAGTGCTTTCTGATGGGCTCCGCGCACAGAGCCCTCCTGACAAGCCAATCCATCAGCGCGTCGGGGATGGGGCGCGGCCGGGCCGCCCAGCCTCACCCGGCCCAGCCCCGGCCAGCCTCCCCTGCGTCGGCCTCCCAGCCCTGCCCAGCCTCGCCTCCGGGGGCTACCTGGCGAAGGTCTCCGACTAGGGCGCCCCTTTCCCTGGCTCCTTTACACCCATGCACCGCACGCTGAGGCGTCCGGCCTCCAGTCCTCAGCCACCTCGATCTCCTCCCCAGCCCTTCTGAACAGAAGAGAAATTTGGCGGAGGGAAAAAATCCCAGGCCCCAAATTGGGTAACGAACCAAGGATGGCTGAGGAGGATGCGCTGGCGCTGAAGTTCCGAACTCCAGCCCCGGGGAGGGGAGAGCCAAACGGCCCTTCCCCCCCCCCCCCCCCCCCCCGCCTAATGTCTAGATGTCGGGGTCCCGTGACCCCTTGAAATTATTGAAGGGCTGTGGGTATTGCGTGCGCACGTTATTGGCGGGCGGGGGTAATCCATGGCTCCAATCCATTCCTGACGATTCTGAAAGAAATTCCAGGCTCCAAAAGAGAGCCATCTGGGAACAGAAAAGGGGGTCCTTCTGTATAAAGGGCGGCTCCGCCGGACCCTGGTGGCGGGGATGGGGGTGGGGCGCGCCTAGCCTTTCGCGTGGCCCTGGCGTCTTTCTCTCCGAAACCGCCTCCTGGAGTGAAAGATAACGCCAGGGGAGGAGAGCAAGAAAGGATTTTTCTATCGAGCGGGCCGGGCCGGTTTGACTCCAGCACGGAGAGGAGGGTAAGAGAGGAGAGGGGAAAGAGCCGGAGAAAATTGTGGCGAGGAGTGGGGTATTTGGAAACGCGAAGCCAGCGCCGCGCCTTCTCACTTTCTGATCCTGGAGCACAGAAGGTCCCACGGGCGCCCTACCCGGCGGGCAGGGCCCGTGGAAAGGAGGTCGACGAGGAGCCGCAGGCCAAGCGGAGCCTATCGGCCGCCGCACTATGACCGTGGAGAGCTGGAGCGCCGAGCGACGCGCAGCTCCTTCATTAGCTTCCCCTCCGCGGCGCTGCATGCCTCGGAAAATAAGTTAGCAAACGGGGAGCCGTTTATCTCTTTTATCTTGGGGCCTGATCCAATTAAATAAGTGCACATTTACATTTGCATCCATCAGGCGGGAGCGCTGAGAGCCCGGGGTTTGCTCGGAGCAAATAAAAGCAGATTTCACTGGGAAAAGTGGCGTCTGGGCGCGCTGGGCTCGTCCGGGCGCGGGAATCGAGCGCAGCCCGGAGGACGGCCTTGGGGACCCGGAGCTGGGGCCTGCGGCCGACAGGAGGCCACAGACCCGCTCAAGGTCCGAAGGGGTCGGCCTGGGCAGGGGGTGCAGCCAGAGCTCCAACCCCTCCCCAGAGGCGATCCTCCGTTAGGCCACAACCTGGGCCCCGCCTCGGGCCCTGGACTCAAGTCGCATTTAAACGAAAACGAAAAGGAGACCAACTCTGGCCTGGTCCCGGCGGGTGACCTGCGGAGTAGGTCTAGGGACAGTCCCGCAGCTTTGGCCAGTTTGGAAGGCGGGCAGGTGGCAAGGTCTCACTCAGGCCCGATTTTCCTATTCGGAGGCCGAAGTGAAAAGGGATTCCAAGAGCCAGGCCGAGGACGCGCCTCCGCTTTCCCCCAAGATCTCTGCACCAGGGTGAGACCAGTCAATACTACAGGTTAGCGCTTCTGGAGGGGCGACAGGGGACGCCCAGGCCAGCGCCCCTTGCTTGGCCACGCCGACCTCATTAAAGATGCTTTCGAAATAGGAGGGTTTTGAGAATGAGAAGGTAGTTTTGTTTGTTTTTCCTTTTCGTATGGATGTCCAACCCCCAGGTCAAAGGGCAGAAACGGTTTTGGGGGGGGTGCGGTTGCGGGGTAGACCCCAGGTATGCCAAACCGCAGGTGAAACAAAACCGCGCGGGGTGCAGAGCCCCGACGTGGAAAGGCCCGCAGAAGCGGAAGGGCGCACCTGAAGCGGAGCGGGGACACTGGCTCACTGCCTGGGCCGCGCACTGCTGCGGCCCCCCCCCCCACCCGCACCCTTGTTTCAGCCGTCGGCATATTTCTCAATTGCCTGCTGCCTGGTTTCCGGGACTGTGCCCAAACCGTGGCGGGCATCTGGAGGGTTAAAAGTGTTCTGGTTGCGGGCCCTGCTCTCCAGATCTCCAGTGCTAACTGGGTCGTGGGACCCGCGCCGCAGAGAGTGGAGTGGAGGAACAGTTTCAGTTTGACCCGCTTGGGGTTCAGAGCTAAGACCCTGCTGGGGGTGGGGGGCACAGCCGGGTCTTGCCTAACTCCTCCTCTCTGTGAACCGTGTGGCGCCCGGGGACCAGTAGGCGGCGCCCTTCCTAAACTGCATCCGCGTCCGGCTCCCTCTCGGGAGCGCAATCACATTCCTTTCACTTTGGGCGCTTTGCAGAGCGCTCTTCCTTGACTCTGCCGGCGTTGGCAGCTAGTCGTGGGGGACAAGTGGGCTGGGAGGCACGGCCGGTTCTGAACATGCACGTACGACCCTCCCCTCAACCCTCCAGGCTCCAAGAGTTGCGCACCCCTCGCAGAAGGACAGGCCCCGAAAAGCTTGCAAACTAGAAGGCCTCGACGCAGGCCCTACACCCAGGCCAGGGAACAACATTTCGGGCCCTTAGCACCCCCAGCCGAGGAGCAGGAAGGGAAGCAAGAAGGTCCCCTTTCTGCGGTCTCTCCCCAGTATGCGCTTATGCGCCCTCCGGGATTGACTGGGCTGTTGTCTCTTCCACCCCCAAGTCCCATGAATTGATTTGGCCCCCATAGAGGGGTAAGGAAAGGGACCCAGCTCGTTCCGGTTTGGCGCTGCTTCAGGGGGCTGACTGCCTAGACCCCACGCGGTGATCCCGCTGCCCTCGCTGCCTGGGGTTCAGCCCTCCTAGCCCCTAAGTGCCAAGCTAAACGCTCCTCGAGGGGGCCAGAACCGGCGCAGTCCCGCGCAGGTGGCAAACGCCCGCGCGGCCCCAGCGCCCAGGTGTCTTTGGTGCGGCCTCGCGCAACTTCCGCGCCCCAGTCCAAGCCCGCGAACAAACCTCCACCCCACCGCAACGCCGGAAATTCCCCCCTCGCCCCAGCGCCTCCAAGACTCTGTGCCTTTGAGACGGCCAAGCGGGGCTCGAGGAGACACTTGGGACAGTAAAGACACGAAATTACTTCGGGGATTAAGCGCGGGAGACAGCCCCTAAATACCTAAACCTCGGGCTGCCAGGCAGGCTCCCCCACCCTGGAAAGTCTCCGGACACCAGAAAAACCACTGGCCACGAAACCCAGCTGTGCAAGGAGAAAACCCCAGACTTTAATTGGAGGCTTGTATTCAAGATGAAGGGCGCAAAGACACCCGTGGACCCTGCAGAGGCCAAGGGCAGGAGGGGTACGGACCGGGGGCAGCGACTCGGGCACCAGCCTTCCGGCCCCTGGTGGCTTCGCTCCCCGGCCGGGAGGCTCCTCGCACCGCCCCTCGTTGGGGAGAAACGCCGCGGGCTCCCCGGTGCGCGGTCCCGTTCCCAGGCAGCCCCGCGGGCATTCGGCTCCCAGCCCCGAGCCTCCGCGATCAGACTTGGGAGGCCCGCGCCGCGCCATTTGCATATTCCCGGGAACACGAGGAGGCCTGTAATTTTCTTTTTAAAATCGTTGGGCAGGGTTTAGGGCCGGCGCTTCCAAAACCCCGCAGAGTTGATGTCGTCCTTAAACTCTCTCTTAAGAGAAGGGGACTGGCCTATTCTTCTGACTTTTTTAGAAGACAAGGTGGCTCCTGGGGCTGCATATTCAACAGGGGGGAAAAAGCTGATTGTGAACCGGGCTGTCGGCGGGGTGGGTGGAGGGGGCTGGGGCGCGGGGGGCGGGGGTGGCGGTCGGTCGTGGGGCTAGTCATCTCTGGAATTCGATTGTTTAAAAAAATCATTTATAATTAAAGGGACAAAATAAAATACGATCGTCTCATGCATATTTAATCATTCACACTTCCAGCTTTGAAACCGCTTTCCCTGCGTGAATCTTCTCACTAATTTAAACTCTTAGGTCGACCGCTGTTTGCAAAAACATCTGGACAAGGCAGTTTTCAAACTTGTTTTAAATTCGAATAAGCTAATGGAGCCCCGTCACAGGTTAAAACAAAACAAAACAAAAAAACATAGCAAAAGTTAAAACTCTGGTGAAAGTTTGGGGTGTGTTAAAAAAAAAAAAAACAAGCAGGGTTCAAGTAATCTTGAGCAGAAATGCAAATATGTGCATTCTGATTTAGCCTAATTAAACCGGTGTTATGTGCAAACACATTCTCTACACTCAGGCTTGGGCTTAATAGAGCAAATTAATTCCCCTCGCTGGAGTATGTTTTTCCTATAAACCCTCCCCTCCCCCGACCACCGAAAATTTCCCACGAAGTAAAAACACGCCCGCGGTTCCAACTCTCCCGCGCAAAACGGAGACCATAACACCGACAGTGTTGGCGGGCCTCGGGCACAGGGCGATGGCTCTTCCTCATTTGGGATTGAGACTCATCCTGATGTTTCATTTTGAGATGAAATATGCGGGATTCAAACGAGAAAATAAAACCTCAGAAATACTTTTGTAGCTACTCGGACTCTTGAATCAGCCACAGGAAAAGTGCTAAGGCGACAAGCCCGATCGAGTCCACAACAGCCTCATTATCTAGGCAAGTGTCCTCGAACTTTTGAAGGCCACTCGTCCAAAAAGGGGGCTCGTGCGGGAGCGGGGGAGGGGGGGAGTAGGGACGCCCTCCGGGCCCTTCGGGGCTCCCCTCACTGCCCCCAAGCGACTGCGGTGCTCCCTCCCCCACTCCGCCCACTCTCTTCCAGTCTCCGACTCTGCAAAGTGCAGGCTTGTAATTCAGGACAAGTGTGACACCTACCTGTGAAAGGGGGGAACCGTCCCCTAGACGGTCCCGCGGCCCCAGCCTCGCTGCTGCGCGGGGATCTACGGGGCCGCCTCCCACCCGCACTGGCGCGGCTGGAACACTTACTAATTTAATCAAATCCAAGGAAGAGATCAATGCCCAGTCTTGAAGGGGTAGGGAAAAGAGTGACTTGGGAAAGCCTTCTCCTTGGCATCCCCTTACGCTCCCCTCCCGCCATTAGCCCATAGCACCTTTGAAATAGTAATAAGGGCTAAATCCGGCATAAAATCGAACTCATTAGCAAAGTTCACCAGCTGATTGCTTTGCATAAAACACGACACTGATTGGAAGTAATTAGGTTAAGCGACGGACCTCGGATGGTGCGTGTCTCTAGCAGGCTTTGCGATCCTTTCTCCCTTCTGGGCACACACTTGGGTCGCTCTCCTCCTTCCTCCACGGTCCAATCTCCCCCAAACCGCCCGCATCAGTGATCCAAATCTGCATTCCCCTCAGGGCCAGGGTCCCCGGGGCTTGCCGCCTAATTACGGTTTCCCCCCTGGCACGCCGAAGTTCTATGGAACCTTTCATTGCCCACTTGGGGGGTGGGGGGGAAAGTTGCAGTCTCCACCTTTTGTCCAAGGCGATGGACAGTTTATTGAGGCTTCTAAAAAGTAATGAGTGGCTCTGATTATGTTAAAATCTCTTTTAATTAAATATTTTGCATTTTACAAAGGCGGCTGCAGTTTCTTTTACTTTTTAAATCTAAGAGTATAACCTGTTTCCTTTCTGTAATAATACTTTAGCTCATATCCAGAAAAATCAATAGGTGTAAAAAATTAAATTAAACTTGTATTTTTAAACTATGAAACAGTTTCGGGGGAAACACAAATGTATATATTTATATTACAAAAAAAAACATTAAATGCCTGTACAGGTGTCTTAATTTCATAATTTACTTCAAAGATATTGAATTATCAATTTAAATACAAAAATGCTACATTAAATATACAGAATAAGATTTAATACAAATCCTTTTTTAAATTTTTCTTTTCGGTTGGTTAAGACATTTTTGTGTGTGGAGATGTTTACATTTTTATGTTACCCATCTCCGAGAACTATAAACTTTTTAATAGGAGGGGTAGTTTTGTTTCTCTCTCTTGGTGATGGAAAAAAATAACTGCCAAGGCCATGTTTCTTAATAAATTAGGAAAGTCCGGGACCGACGCAGCCCGCGTTAAATGTCGGACATACCTTTCTTCAATTCATAGGGAGAGTCTTTGCACAGATCTAGCTGGGACTGGCTCCGCAACATTTTCGGGTCTTTAGCCAAAGCGTCCGCTCGGTTCAACACGGTCTGGTTTAATCCATTGAAATGCGAGCCCGGACCGGTTGTGGGGCCCGGCCCTGGCCCTGGGTGGCCGTGAAGGTGTCCGAAGGAGCCATAGTTCGTGTAGCCGGGATAGAAGGGCGCCGTGTAGTAGAGAGGCCGGGACAGCACCGTCCCGCCTGGAAAGGGACACTGCGCCGAGGGGGAGCGCGATGGCGCCGGGGCCGGCGACGCGCGGCTGCCTCCTAAGGCTTGCCCCGCTACCGGCCCGGGGCACGGTGGGCATGGGGAGCCTTCGCTTCCGCCGCCCCCGTCCTTGACCTTGTCCGAGGAGGTGGCGATCTCTGCCAGAGACCACAGTTTGGGCTTGGCGAGCACCGCCTGCGGCGGCGGCGGTGGCGGAGAGTGTATGACCGAGGGCCCGCCGGGACCGGGGGGCAGCTCTCCCGCGGCCGGGTGCGGGCCCGGAGCCGGCGCGCCCGAGGGGTAGTGAGGGGCCGGGTCCTCCGCCAGCCGCGCTGCCGCTGGCCCGGCCGGGGAGGGCCCGCCGGCGCGGGGGGGCCCAGGCAGGGCGTCGAGACGGCCCTCGGATGGCGGCTCCTTAAAATCCGAGTCGCTGAGGCTGCCCTCAGTCTCCTTGCCGGCGGGGGTGGGCGGCCCCTGCAGCCGCTCGCAGCCCGAAGCCGCCTTCTGCTCCGCTCCTCCTGCGGGAGAAACCCCAGGCCGTCAAGGGGCGCGGAGGCCCAGCGGCGGGGCCCAGGTCCCCGGCCGCAAAGGCAGAGAGACCCTTGCCCCCCACCTCCAGGCTCCCCCCCCCACACCCCCACTTTCCTCCTTACTCCAGCTCAACACATCCTTCCCCGCGTCCACCAACCTGCTTCGGGGCCCTCGGAGTCTCCCTTGTCCTCCGGCTTCTGGGGCTCATCCTCGTCGTTCTTCTCCAGATCAATGTTCTCCTCCTCCTCCTCGTCCTCGCTGCGGTTCCGCGGCGTCCACGTCATCTTGTTCTCCTTCTTGAGGCGCCGGCGCGCGTTGGCGAACCAGGTGGACACCTGGGTGAGGGTCATCTTGGTGATGATGGCCAGCATGATCTTCTCGCCCTTGGTGGGGTAGGGGTTCTTGCGGTGCTCGTTCAGCCAGGCCTTGAGCGTGGCGGTGGCGTCTCGCGTGGCGTTCTTCCGGTACGCGGGGTCCCCGTACGGGTAGGAGCCCAGCGGCGCCGCGTATGGGTGGTACCCCAAGGAGCCTGCCATGCCCGGTGTGTGATCGTAGGGAGAGCCCTGCGAGGAACAGGCGGAGAGAAGGTGAGAGAGAGTGGGCCTTGGTTCCCAGTACCACCTAGAGGACCGAAGCACACTCTCCCTGCGCCCAGGGGTCCGCGAGCGGCGAGGCCCGAACTCCGGGCTTTCCCTGGGGTATGGCTGCCGGGCTCAGACCCAGGGGCAACTCCTCCTCCTCGGAAGGCAGCGGGGGCGCCAACTCCTGACTCCGGTCCTTAGGGAGCCCTTGAAGCCGTCCTGGCCTCAGTGGCACCCTGTAGGCCCCCGTCCGCGGGGGCAAGTCCGCCCCCCAGGCGCAGAGCCGGCCGCCGCGGCCAGGCCCTCCACCCAGAGGCCTGGGCAGCAGTGGCGACTCCCCACTTCGTGCCCGGGTGGCTGCGCGTTAGGCGCAGAGAGGGAGAGCACGGGAAGTCAGGGTATTTTTACCCCCACAGAGAAAGGCAAACGAAAAGCCAAGCCTTGCCCCGGCACTCCCACCCCTCCAAAAATGTTACCCCAAACCGAAGCCACGGCGCTTTTCCAGAAAGTGCACCCGGCCGAAAAATCCCGGATGCACCGCAGCTCGGCCGACTTTTCAGAAATTTAATACCTCCAAATCGGATTGCGAAGATAGGATTACGGATTTGCAACATTTTGGAGGACTAATTAAAGGCGAGGCCAAACACATTTACATAGACTTAGCACGCTTCTGCTCAGATTTCTGGTCCATTTCTTTTGAACTACTTTTCCAAAACGGCAAAACCAAAAACACAAAATGAAATAAAATGTGCAGGACGGCCTGGAGCTCACGTTTGAACCAAATGCTGCTCTTTAATTGCAGCGACCTCTCCCCCGAAAAACCCTCGTCGCCAGCTCAGCGACCCAAGCAGGAGGCGGCTCTGCTCTCCGAGCAACTCCTGAGCCGGAGGCCCGGGCGAAGCCGACCGAGACAGTCTCTCCCAAGTTTGCAGGGGCCGCGAAGCTTGGCGGGGGCGGTCCGCGGTGGCGCCGAGGCCCGTGTCCCCCGCAGCCCCCGCCCGCCCCGCGCGGCCCCAGCTGCCCTTGCCCGCCGCGGCTCGCGCTCACTCACCACGTACGAAGAGAAGGCGGCGGCGGCGGCTGCCGCGGGGTCGGCACCGTACTGGAGGTGCGAGTTGTAGCCCGGCGAGGGCGCCGTGAAGGCGGTGGAGCCGGCGTAGGGCGAGAACGCGGAGCCCGACGACGAGCGGCCGAGCTCATCCGTGCGGGGCCCCGAGATGACGCTGGTGCTGTACGCCGGGCACGAGTAGAGCGCCAGCGAGGCGGACGGCTGGTACAAGTAGCCCTGCGGGTAGGACATGGCCACACACGGGCATGGGGCGCGCCGCGCCGCGGCCGCCAACGAGCCGGGCGGCGCCCTGCGAGGGCGAGCGGGCGGGCACCTGGCCTCCGGCTGCCCCCGGCTGCCGCTTCTCGGGCCCCGGCTCCCGGGCTCCGGCCCGCGGCGCCTCCTCGCTGGCTTCCCGCGCGCCTCCGGCTGCGACTGCCGAGCCCGCTCCTCTGCGCGCCTCGCTCGCCCCGGCTGGGTTTCCCCCCCGCCCTCCCTTGCTGCTTTCTCTTTTTCCCCCTCGCTCTTTGCACTGGGGGGCTCTGCTTTTGGCTTCGCAAAGGTCCTGCCAAGATGCTAAGTTGGAAATTGAGGATTCTGACGCCTTGTGCGCGCCTGAAGCTCCTCCTTCCCGGGGTGTAGTCGGTGGGAGGACTGGCAGGAACCTCTGGGCGGCCGCAGCCAACCCGGCCGCCAGGCGCGCCTCGCCCTCTCCCTCTTCCTCCCCGGCTCCCTCTCCCGCTCGCTGGCGCTCCCCTCGCCCCTCCCTCGCGCCCGCCTCTCCACCGCGGCCCTCCTCTCCCCCCTCCTCTTTTTCTCCCCCCTCCTCTCCCGGGTCTCTCTCCCTCTCTCTCTCTCTTTCTCAGACTCTCGAGCGCCGGCCCCAGGATGACAATCACATCCCAGGCGCGCCGATCTCTTCCAACTTTCCTTCCCTGCTAAGTCGGGGTGGAGTGGCAGTTCCGACACAAGGCGGGCCCCGGTGGGCCAGTCCGGCCGCCCCGAAGCACAAAAGGCGACCAGGCGGCGGAAGGCGAGCCGGCGAACGCTTTGCTCTGTGCTTGCCACAGTAAGCCGCGAAGTTAGCGGATTTCTTGTTCGCCAAGAAGCTGGGTTCCGAGGCGGATCGCCGCCTACTCTCCCCTGGCTTCTCCCCCCGGCCAGGGAACCAGAGAGCGAGTTTGGAGACCTGAAATGGAGGTCCCCCGGAGAGACGGAGGGATGCCCGCGTCCAGGGCGCAGGGAGTGCGAGATGATTGTCCCTTTCCGCCAGCAGCAGCAGGTGGGCGAGAGACAGGCCTTGGACATCTGCACGTCTCCGGCCCGGCCTCCCTGCCACCAACTAACTCCCTGCCAAACGGCGAGGGAAGGGGGAGGCGGGACGACGGGGGTAGCCTTTCTCTAGAGCAGAGGTAGTGGGCAAGAGCTGCCAGACGGAGAAGCAGCTATACCGGAGTCGGTCTCCGGACCCCACTACACCCCTTCCCGCCCCTGGCCGTGAATGGCCGCCTCTTTCTCCGGGCTTTCCATCCGCAACTCCCCCTGCCAGGCCGGTGGTGGTGGTGGACTGTGCGGGTCCCCTTACTCTTAGCACGCACTTTAGCACCCGCCCACGCTCCATTGTAAACGCTCCGCATTGCCCAACCCAACCCCTGTTTGTTCAGCGAGGCGCTGGCAAGGCAAACACACACAACTGAGTCACAGGCAGAATTCTTGCCCACGACGGGCCACACAGAATACAAAACAGACCCCCTGCCTGTCTCTCCACCCCGCGCCTCCACAAGCCACAGACGCACTCGAACTCTGGGACAGACAGGGGCGCTGGTGAACCAAAACAGGGGCAGGCACAGTGTTGGGCACCCCACTGGAACTCAGTATATCAGGGACTTCGTGGCCTTTTATAAAATTGGGCCACACGCAATCCGAAGCACAACTACACAGCTTCCCGCGATGACTTTCACAAGTAGGATACACTTTATTTCCGGAGCTTCAGTCCCCGCACACTAACCCACTCTGTACCCTCGGACACACTTGGCGGCTGGACTTCACGCACGCGCGCTAACTCCTCCCCTCCGTCAGCTCTCCCCCTGGCTCCGCCCCTCAAGTGGACATTCGGCGAATCTCTCGGTCAGCCCCGCCCAATCCCTCCATGCCTCCATCTCTAATTGGACGCTGGCCTCTATTGGCTCCTCCCCTCGGCGACGAGGTCCCGCTTCCCGCCGAGTCACAGCGCCGAGGGGGTGGGGCTGGGCGGGGCGTCGGCTCCCTATTGTCATGGAGACGAGAAGCCGACGGCGGCGGAGGCGGGCGCAGCCGGGCTCGGTTGCCTGCGAGCCGGCTGAGACTGAGGCCGAGCGGCCGGGCCCGCTCGATCGGGAGGGAGCGCGCAGCTGGCCAGTGGTGGCTTTGCGGGCAGGCAAGGGAGCTGTCCTCTCGGGCTCCAACTAGGCCGGGTGGTCGCGGGGAGCGTCCCCGCCCCGCTCCCTTCGCTCCCGCCTCTCGCGGCTCTGGTGCTCCTTAGCGCCCGCCCCCGGCTCCGCCCGCCGCCGCCGCCGCCGCCGCCGCCGCCGCCGCCGCAGCCCCTCGCGCTAACTAACGGTCGGTAGCGGCCCGCGCGCGCCGCCCGCCGGGGGCTCGCGCCAGCCACGAGGGAGCGTCCGCGGCCCGCGCGCCCGCGCGGCGGAGGCGAGGTGAGTCCCGGGTCCTCCATCCCGCCGAGTGCCCGCCCCCGGTCGCGGCCGGGACTCCTGCCCCTCGAGCGGCGTCCGCGTCCCTTCGTGGACCGGATGGACGCGGCGGCGCCCCGCGCGCCGCCGGGCCCCCGGCGGGCATGGGCCGGGTGAGTGTCGGGCTGGCCTCTCCTGAGGTCCCGGTCCGCGGGCGGGCGCGCGTGGGCGTATCCCCTTCACCCACGCGCGGCCCCTTCACCCTTCTCGGCTCTCGTCCAGGATGCCGTTTTCTGAAATGGAGCCATGGAGGTTTGTGCCACCGAGAATCGGAGTCTGTCACACAGACAACCTCATTACATCATTCTGCCACTCTGGCTGCTAGGCTATCCGCCCCCCCCACCCCCACCCCCACCCCCCTTTCTTTTTACTGTCTTGTTTTTGGTGTCAAGGACCGGAGAGAATCCTGAAAGATTTTGAAGCATTTGGAATTTATGGTTCTGTTGCTGTGGTTGTCACCTCCGCTCTGCGTCAAATTTAAGACTCATTTCTTTAAGGATGTCTCTATTTTCTGCTTTATTTGCACATTGATGGCTCTGCTGCTCGGCTGACCACAGCCGCCTGGCCCGGCGTCTCAGACTTGTGTTAATACGTGAAATAGAAGAACTGATCATTAGCAGGCAGATGGGATTCAGATAGCATCTGGCGGGTGTTCTTGGAGTTCATGTGAAAGTTTTCACGTTTTTGCTGACAAACACGAGGTTTTTACCTTTTGATCTTGGCCGTGGTGACGGTTAAGGTCCCCTCTCCCTTCCCTTTCTTCTCCCGTTTGGGAACCTGCTTACTCGTTAGCTGTGGTTTCACTAGTCTCTGGTCACTGAAGCTTTCTCCCCCAGCAGAGGTGGGAGCTATCTCCCTCTTATTTCAGATGACCAAGATGACTCTTTTTCTTACGGGGCGGGGCGTGGGGGGATTACTCTTGCGTTTGTACCTTTCCTGAACATTTAACTCACACTAGGGGTAGATATGCCCTGATTGTTTTTTGACGTAGGGCTCAAAAGAAATTCTGCTCTTAAGACTCCTAAAGGTTTATTGGTTTGTCGTGTCCGCACGGATCCAGTTATGCCTCACTCTTAACATTTAAAGCTTTTAAAATAAGATCCACAATTGTATTGCTAAGACATGGCCACAGACCTTGTTTTTGGGCTATACAGTTTGGGCTATACAGTTTGGGCTATACAGTTGTCGTTGTGTAAATCAAGTGCAAAAGAGGTTATCCCTGTTTATTTGGCGTAATAGCTGTTTACAGTTAAAACTTTAAAGACTCCTAAAAGTAGGTCTGCTGTATTTTAAAGATCTCATCATTCTTGTGGGGGAGAGACACAACACCGGCACCAGGAAAGGCAACAGATTGCTTCTGTCATATCGCTTTGCTGTTTTGGAGTGTACTTAAAGGATTATGATTGATAAGGCTGTCTTGCCAGTGAATGTTGACACAGGTGTGCATCGTTATCTTCATTAAGATCCTGAGAACACGGCGTCTATAAAATGGTGACATAAGAAGGGCGGCATGTTTTGGTACAGTTTTGCTTTGGGAGAATTTAATTGCACTTGAAACCCGTCTTGGAGCTTCCAGATTTTGTGAGCACTTTGGCAACAGAAGTTTCAGAGAGAAAGGGTAGGTTCGTGTTAAGTGCTCTGGCATGTGGCAATGCTACTTGTGGCTTTTTGGCCAGTGCCTTTGTCAGCTTTCTTTGTGCTTCATCTCTGTGGAGTGATGGTTACTAATTTAGAAAGAAAAGCACAAATGGGACAGCCTCGTATGAAGCACACATTTATTAGTGTGCAGAATCAATCTATAGATGGAGGTGTGCTTAATGTGCAGAATCAAGAATCCAATTGAATTGTAAATATATGAGAAATTCATGCCACTTTATATTTGGGGAAAACCGTCTCCTAGAATGTTTTAATGGTGTAAAAGAGTTTCTCTCTTCATATTATCAAGTACTTACCTTAGTTGCTTATGGAATGCCTTTTTTTTTTTTTAATTTCCAGAAATAGAAAAAAACAAACAAACAACTGTTTTGTTTCTTCCAAAATGTTGTCCGCAAATTCGAATTATGAGCCAGTGGAAATAGTGCATTTAGCCTCTTATTAGCTTAAGGATCTGAACCATAACCTGGGTGACCACTAAAATAATATTACTCTCCTTTACTTCCAATTTCTGAATGCAAAAACACTAGCAAGACGGATGCTGCTGATTATATTACCCTTGGCTTACCCAGCACCTAATACCCTTTAACATAAGTATTGCATTAAGATCCCCGCCCTCCCCCCCTTTGTCGCTCATGATTTCCTGGAAGCTGGCTGTCCATCAGTGTGTATGTAAGATGTGTGAGTGTTTTTGTTTAATATTCAAACTCAATGTGGAAAGAGGCAATGACAGTGGAGGAGGCCAGAGGCATATGATCGGAGAAGCCAGGTGGAGTCACAGCTCCTTCGTGACTCCAAGGATAATTAGCTGGCTAGAATTACATGGTAAACTAAAATCAGAGAAAGGCTTATTTAGATGTGTTTGCTAAAACTAAAACAAGAGCATTAATTTTGACATAATTGCTTTCCTCATCCCCCAACTCTCCCCCTGAAGATTTGTGTTCTGGCAGCTCAGATCAGCATCCCTGTGCTGTTATCCGTGTACTCTTTTCAAATTTTATATGCTGTATTAAAAGAAGTCAAGTGCAATCGTGAACTGATTGCCTATTGTCTGTTGTAATGAACAACACCAAATACTTGTTCACATGTTTTTGCATTATAGAAACCTTAGGAAAAATGTAAGTTGATAACATGCAAGTAAATGCAATCACGTAGTCGTAAGTGAATTAAATTAAACATAGCCTTTAAAAATAGAAATACGAATCAACTCTGAGATAGCACGGCCTTTTTTGTGGTGTTAATAGCTCACTATCTGTGTGTATTTCCCTACAATTTCTACATTTTATTGGCTCCTTTATTTCTAACACCTTTTTGGTATATCATTAGCTGTTTTGTAGAGAATAATTATGCTTCAAAGATGCAACCGATGTACCTCCAAGAAGATGTACGATCCCGGAATTGTTTTTTTCTTGTTCAGTAATGACTGTGGTTTGCTGTCACAACACAATTCTGAAGTGTGATACTTCTAACTTATTTCCACATAAATGTGCAGAATTTTTATAGCTAGAGTATACCTAAGCACCAGTTTAGCTTGGCAAATTAACTTAGATGCTTCAAAATTGAAAACCAGTATATTCTAATGTAGTTTGAGTTTAAATCTTTATTAGTAAGGATGCACTTAACATTTGTTCAGGAGAAGGAAATGTAATTTTCTCCTGCAGTTGTCATTTACGTAATTCATTTTTTCCAGCCTTTTCTCGGGCTAATGATATTCCACACCTTGATACAGCCTTTATTTGTTTATTTGGCATAATATGGAGTGATACCTTGGAGGAAATTAGATTAGGTATTCATACCTAATATCCCCAAAGTATTTAACTAGCCTGCTGTGTTTCTTTAAACACAATCATTTCCATTTTTGTGTGCAGGTTATAAGTATGATGCTTCCCTAATACATTCGGATGTTTTCAGCCAAGTTGACTTCTGAACTATGGGTTTCCTCCAAATGTTGGCTGAATTTTTTCCTTACGTATCCCCAAGCTCATCTGCAAGTGAATGTCTGCAACACAGTGTGTGCGTGAAGTAAACCCAAAATAGCCTCCGTGTTGGTTTTACCAGAGTATTTATATTGGTAATAGGAACTAAGTCAGAATACAAAGAATGTCACTTGAGGCCTTTGATTATTAAAATTTTACTAAATGCATTAAACATTCAGTAAAATAGAAAAATGTTTGGTTCGTGGAAATACACTGAGTAATTTATTTTTAATGATGTCATTGGATGGGGAAATTTATAAACTCGGTGCTTTTCTTGAAAGTCAAGACTGGGCTTCTATTTGATAGAAATGGAATCGTTATTTAAAGGAAATGATCTGTTTATGCCAAATTAGAGTTTTTTGATTATTTTCATTACCCAGCTCTTTTAAGAATAAATTTAATGGGAGTATCAGCTCCAGGCATGCATACTAAACCCCTTTAATGCGAGGTGTGTGTAAAACTTGTCATTTCTCATCAAAATAGGGGCTGCTGAATACAAGCAGATGAGAAAAGTAGGGGAAAAAATTGTTTTGCAGAATATTTGTGTCATCTATTGGGGAGAGCAAGGGACTGGATTCAGTGATAAAGAACATTTTGTTAATTAAGTAAGAAAAATGGTTGTATGACCAAAGAAAAAAAAGACTAAACAGAAGGCAACCCTAGTTAGTACAACAAATGCTTCTCTGAAAACTTTCAGAGAGGGTAAAGTGACTTTTAACAGAAGATAAAGCACTATACAATTATTTTTAAATAACACAGTGCATTCCCCTATCTCTGATTGGGTCTTACAGAGACGAGGTGTCAGGTATGACCAAAAGGGGACGCGTCACAACAAATTCGAAAATACACAACCCATATGTAAGGAAAATGTTAAGCAGTGCGCAGCCTGATTCCTCCTCTCTGTTTGCCTTTAAAGCCTAAACTTTTGTGTTGTTGTTTTTATCCACGTGTAAAGTTGTTGAATTTAAAAGCCAGAGATTGGGCGAGTCCCCGCCCCCCCAACCTAA
This sequence comes from Puma concolor, assembly GCF_028749965.1. NCBI lineage: Eukaryota > Metazoa > Chordata > Mammalia > Carnivora > Felidae > Puma > Puma concolor. The sequence goes on from NW_028240293.1 coordinate 34,816, forward strand.
AATAGGAAAAATCTAAACATATATGCACATTGGTTTTGTTTTCTGTTGTCAGCCAAGATTTATTATGAAGATTCGTATTTCATGTATATTAGCACTGTCCAGATGTCCTGAAACTCGTACCCCTTTTATATCACATAGGTGTGTGTGTGGCGGGGGGGGGGGGGGGGGGGGTCCCCGGTTTAAAAAAAAAAACTACAAAGAAAACACGTCCTTTCAACAGTAATGAGTTCTGGTTGATTCATTGAGAAGGTTGTACTAAGTGACCTCCAGTGGAAATAGCGAGGGTATGCTTTCTGAGAGATGTGTCATTCAGGAACAAAATCAATTGAAGTATTGGTAATTAAACTGTAATTCCATGAAGGAAGGAAGTGGCGGGAAAGACGCAGCTAACTATTGCTGTTTTTCTTTTTAAGAAGCCGCAGTTCATAATGGAGCTAACTGTACTGGCTGTCGGAAGGAGGAGATTCTGAAGATAGGGAGGTAATATTATCTCTTTTAAGAGAATACTTTCCTCTGTAATCCTGAGCCTTTATTACATATAAGAACTTTATCTACCAGACAGCAAAGTCTTTAAATGCGGGGTATGGAACGATCTGATTTGCCCGTGCTGAGTTGTGAGCTGCCGCTCCCAGGGCTGCGGTCTGTGCCGGGAGAGCTGAGAAATCTCAGCCAGGCATACTCAGCACCCTTAAAATAGCTCCTTTCTGAGAATTAGAGCCGTGATGGTGGCCTCCCCAGCGCAAGCAGACATCATTCTGGTTTGTGGCTGGTGTGCGTGCGTTCAGCGTGTTGCTTCGCCGTCTTCCGTGTTGCCTTCTCTGCAGGGCGATATACTGGCAGCCTCGACCAAACTCGGAGCGGGAGACTTGGCGGTTGACAAGTGGCTCCAGAGCTCTGCCAGGGAGCGAGCTGGGCCCAGCCTGGGCCGCTCCAGTGCAGGGGTGCGCGTGCGCGCACACACACACACGCACACACGCACACACACACGCACATGGGTCCTGTTCCTCGTTCACCCCTTTCTGTCCCTTTGCATTTTCCTCGTAATCCCGGGCTACGGGTCACATTTTCCTTTTCCTCTCACTAGGTTGGCTTGCTGCTTCCTCTGCAGCTGTTGCAGAAATTCACACGGAATGGAGGCCTGGGTTGTGTTCTGGATGGTATCTTTGATAATTGACCCGTGTGTTATTTTTTGTCATTCTCAAACATCCAATGTTAGGGTTAAAGGACGAATCTAAGATCCTCGGAGAACAAAATTCGTGCTCGGTTTGTATCAATAAGAAAAGCTTCTGTCTTCTCGAGCCGGGTTGCCATGTGGAATATGCAGGTGAAATTAAAAACGGGGTGAAACCCTTTTATAAAAGACCAGTGGCTGTGTCTGAGAATGTTTATATAGGCTTAAGTTGTGGAATGGTATTTCTATCTGTTTTCTTTCCTTCTTAAGACAAACGATACACTTTTCTAGTCACCAAAAATATCTACTTCCTGAATTATACCTATGGAAGGATATTAATGGGACAATAAGGGGTTTCATGGTGTCCGTCCGATTATATAATTAGGAAATCGGTAAGCAGTGTGGTAGCTGAAATCAAGTTCTTCCATGAAAGGGGCTAGTGTGCATTAAAAAAAAACAAAAAACAACAAAAAAAAAAAACCCTGCAGAAAGAAGGCTCTTTTTTTTTTTTTTTAATTTTTTTTCAACGTTTATTTATTTTTGGGACAGAGAGAGACAGAGCATGAACGGGGGAGGGGCAGAGAGAGAGGGAGACACAGAATCGGAAACAGGCTCCAGGCTCTGAGCCATCAGCCCAGAGCCCGACGCGGGGCTCGAACTCACGGACCGCGAGATTGTGACCTGGCTGAAGTCGGACGCTTAACCGACTGCGCCACCCAGGCGCCCCAGAAAGAAGGCTCTTTAATCTTTAAATCGTACGATGTATTTGGTTAACACAACAAGAAAGGGAAGTATACCAATCTCAGATTCTTGTATTGATGCCTAGGTAGAGGTTGTAAGCCAAGGAAGCCGTTAAAATGCCGCCTGGAAAAAAATGGTGATATCAGAGTGATTACTTGGAAAGCAGTTTACATTTACAAAACGATTCACTATTATGACCTTGACCAACTTTTACACTTCAGACACTCGGGTTATTACTTCCGTTTTTAAAATATCAGTCTATGGCTGGTGTGCAGAATGCAAGGGTATTTTCGAATTGACTAGGTCGTGCTGGTCGTCTTAAAATCAGCTACAGTATTACGAAGTTGAAATGTAATATGTATTAATAGAAGGAAAATATAAAATTTAATATCCGGGCAACGGAGACCTCTAAACCTACTTTAAAAGTATAATCTTGACATCTATGACACTATTTTTTGTCTTTGTTATATGGGTAGAATTATGGATGTTCTACAATCCAGATGTCTTATTTATTAATGCTAAATTTTATTCTCCATAACGGACATTTGAAATAAAAGGTGTAGGTGGGAGAGTCAGATTTTGAGGCATAGGCTAATTTTTTACTAAGCATTAGTACGGAGAAAAGCCGCCTTGATTAATGTAGGCCTGTGAAAGAGGGCAGGTGAAAGTGTTTTCCGCTGAAATTTACTAATGCAGCAACCATTTAAATTAAATGTTTGTTAACATAACAGTGATGGCGTTTTCTCCTCCTCCTCCTTGTGGTTCTGTCCAACTAGATGTTACAGTGGCAGTTGCACTGACTGTTAAGTGTTTAAATGATGACACCATTATGTGAAGTGATTTTGAAATGAGAGATTTCAGCCAAGAATTACATCTGCTCCCATCTCCTTCAAATCATACTCTCTGGCAGTACAGATTATGATTGATTTGTTTGTGACAGATTGCAGGAAACAGTCATTGATTTTTCAATATTTTACCTTAAAATTATTTACAGTTGTAACCATGGGGAGGTATTTCCATGGGCTGTCAGCCCTTGAAAGACTGGGATAATATTCCCTGCTCTCTGACAAGACAAATTACCTGTAATGAATGCAGTAGCTGAAGGGTATACTTTTATTTTAAAATATGTCAATAACCCCAGTGACTAAACGAATATTGATTTAGCATAATGAAGCCTGAGTAATGTGAAAATGAGCTTTTTCCAGGAGCCTGGTAAAGACGTTCTTTTTAGCTGGTTGTAAGAAGCTTTCCATTCTTTTCAACGAGCTCGTGGAGATAAGGAGTTTTCTGTGCCAACCTTCAGGAGTGATAGTGTTTGTTTGTGATAACAACCAGGGGCCAAATATTTTGCCCTTCCTCTTATCGATCCGTTTTTCACATCTTATTTGGAGTCTTACCTTCAGTCATGGAATTTGATTTGCTTGATCTTCTCTTTTACCCGACTTCGTATTTTCACAGTGGCGACATCTTTTGCATTAGCACCTCCAGTACCGAATATTAAAATACAACTATGTGTACAGTCAGTCGTGGATGACATAATAATTATCTTAAGACATTTCAAATGGGTTATTGTAGTATTTAATGTGCCGTATTTTATGGTAGAATAATTCCCAGTCCCTGGACATCAGCTTGCTTTCAGTGGGAATGAAGATTAATTTACTCAGGCATCAGTGCATATTTTCGTTTTTGTCCGACTCCCCCCCCCTTTTTTTAAATGGAATTCTCAACTTTTTATGGATGAAGATCCCATTACATGAGGTCTTTCAAACCAGCAATAATAGTAGAGAAGTATATAGCTGTATCTTGTAGTCCATCAAGGAGCCTGAAGACTGGGTGCCTGAATAAGTATCTTCGTATCTAACTTGGTAAGGAGAAAATAGGGTAAACATTGCTGGTAATACATAGCGGAAAAGTCAGTACTTGAACAAGACGTCAAACTGATACTCATGGGAATCCAGTGTATTTTCGGAGAATTAATAGTAATAGAATCTCATTAAAAGCAGTAGGCAAAGTCCCTTTAAAAAGTAGAAATGAGTTCCGATTGACAGAAAATTCAGATGGCTCTTGGGGAGTGCTAGTTCTCTTGCAGGATGCCATTGGAAATGTTACAATAAAAGGAAAAATAGAAACATCTCTTTCGATGGAAAAAAGGATAGACTCTGGAACAAAAAATTATCGTCTTCCCCCCCCACCCCCCGCCCCAAGAATTTACCTAAGGGTGTGGAAAAGAGATGATCTTTGTCATCTGTCTCAGTTTGCTCTACAGCAGACGCGATGCTTTAGAAAATACTCACCCCATGGTTTCGGGTGCTGTGAGATTGGATTTCTCCATCCCCGCCCCCCAATTCTTTCCCTCTTTCTATAAACAGACCTTTGAAAATAGAAATGTGAGGGCTACACCATCATCATATATGAAACTGGCAGCCCAAATTCTTCAGTCACTAATTTGCTCTGTACTTTTTTTTGAAGTTGATGTAGCATCTGTTCACCTTACCCGTAGACAAGGCGATGTCTATAAGGTATGCCTTCCAGAAAAAGAAATGAATGGAGGTTTTATTTTTCCCTCAGTAATTTTTTTTAAAGAAAGCGTATTTTTTTCGGACAAATCGAGGCTAAGGAAAACATCTATATTGTTGTTTAGTTTATTTTGGAATTAAATAATAAAGGTATTGTATTCAGCACCTCTTGACCCCATCGTGTAGTTTAAACGTTGTGTTCATCTTACAGTGTGTGGGTATAGCTACTTACGTGAATGAAGTTCTGATAAATATGTAGATAGAGTGGAGCTTTTTCTGGGGAAATGACTCTCTTCTGGATACTAGGCCCTTCTCCATGTTTATTTCCCTTGAAAAAAATACCCTGCCGTTGTTCTTCTTTAGGGAAAAATTATTTCCGTAGAGTGTTTTTAAATCATGCAAGTCATTGCCTGGGGTTGGCTAAAACCTTTATTTTTTGAAAGATTTAAAAAAAAAGTCTTTCTCGTATTTGTATCTATTAAGATAAACAGTTTACTTTGCTACGGTGCATACCAATCTATTTAGTTAATTTTTTTTTTTTCCAGAATTCATTTTGCCATGTTTGGTCTGACCTTCTATGATAACTTAATGTAGGAACAAATTAGCATATAATTCTATTTTCCATGTGACCTCAACCAGTTGCAGAACCATACCACCACTTTTGGAGGGCAATTCGATAGCATACGTGGAGTGTAGCATTAAGTGTTTGCAAATGTCCAGCGTGTCCTGGCTAACGTGATATCGAAAATGGCAAAGTTGGCAGTTAGAGGAAATACTCACCCTTATTACTACGGTATTAAAACGCCTCCTAAAGGTAGCATATTTAAAAAAAATTTTTTTTTAATGTTTTTATTTATTTTTGAGACAGAGAGAGACAGAACACGAGCAGGGGAGGGTCAGAGAGAGAGGGAGACACAGAATCGGAAGCAGGCTCCAGGCTCTGAGCCGTCAGCTCAGAGCCCGACGCGGGGCTAGAACTCACGGACGGTGAGATCATGCCCTGAGCCGATGTCGGACGCTTAACCGACTGAGCCACCCAGGCGCCCCAAAGGTAGCGTTTTTTAACTAGTATACGTAATTGATGAGCGACTTGTCTTCTCCCAAGCACAAAGCAGCATGGCAAAGTTCAGTGCGGTGGGTGAAGTTTGGGATACTAGACATTGACAGGGACAATGATCATGACAACTAAATGGATTTTTTTTTTTTTTCTTTTAGATTCAGCTGTTGGTCTTTGAAATTTCCTGTGGTCTGTTCAACCTGGATGCAGAGGACATGGAGCAATCAAGTACGCAAGAGGTCCAAGCGTGTTTTGGATGTTCCCCTTGATAGACTGCAGTATTTTTCCGGTTAAGACCCTCAGCTGTCGTGCAGAAGAAGGTTATTCTCTTCTTGGTCCATCCAGTTTACGTGAAATGCTTAGTATTGTAGAGTATCACCAAACAGTTTCTGTTTTCATCCAAGCATAGAAAGAATAAAATCAATTCTATACGTTGACTTCTTTTCCAAAATGTCTTTCTCGGATTGAATGGATGTTTCTACTTGAAAAAGAAGGTTCCAAGAAAAATCCCTGTCTCCATCATAACGACTCTCCCAGCAGTCCGACATCAGTTTCTAACATAACTCTGTTAACGCTGAGGGGAGGAAAAAAAAAAAGTCTTGCAGGGTATCCATACATATATTTCACTGCTCTATATTAGTCCCCCTGGAATGGAACATTCTCCCCCAAAATAAATTAGCTCAACTCGGATACCGGAAGATGCCGCCTTAACTGGCAGATCATTTGTTACAGTGTTTGAATATTTGATTTACGTAAAGAAAGGTGCCATCCGGTGCTTTCACAGAGTTATTTGCGTGGACCGAGTAATGACGGGTGGCCTTGCCGTTGGGAAATTCCTTGTCGTGGCCTGAGGCAGTGGTAGAAAAGTGGGAGGATTCCTCTGGCCTCTGCGGTGTGGGAGGGTGTAGTCTGATCAGAGACGAGTCCTCCGCGGGGGGACTGGGGAGATTCACGGATGCTGGTGACCCCCGTGGAAATGTGGGCAGTTACTCTCCTGCAACTGACCCAGTTCGTACTTCATCCACTCTCCATAGTTTTTACCAAGAATCAGAGCTCTCGATAGCGCAAAGTAAATTTATTAGGCTAGAACAATTTCTTTTTCTCAAATTTTTAATAGAATCTTATTTTATGAGATCATAGATGTCACACGCAGGTGTCCTACTTAAGGGAGGGGCTCCTTGTACTTTTCACCCCGTCTTCCCCAATAGTGACATTTATAACATGCAGTGTCACATCACACAACGTGGGCATTAACATCGATAGAGTCAAGGTACCTAACATTTCCATCAGTACAGGGAGCCCCCATAGTACCATTTCATATCCAATCTCCTCGTCTCCTGCCCCTCTCAACCCTAGCAACCGCTCACCTGGTCTCCGTTTCTATAATTTTGTCTGTTCGAGAATGTTCTAGAAGTGGAATTACATAGTATGTTACCTTCTGGGCCTGGCTTCTCTCAGCACATTTTTCCTAGAGATTCAACTCGCACGAATCAGTAGTTCTGTTTTATTGCTGGGTAGCGTTCCGTGGTACGGCAGTCCCGCACATTGTCTAACCACCAGTCAGGACTTCGGGGTGGTTTCCGGTTTGTGACCCTTTTGAATAAAACCGCTATAAACATTCGTGTACAGGTTTTTGTGTGAACATCAGTTTTCATTTTTCCTGGGATAAATGCCCAGTAGTGCAATTGTGGGTCATATGATAATTACATAGAGCATTTCTTTTTGTGACTAGACTTGATTTTGTGTGTGTGTGGAAGGAGAGACCAGGCGGAGATCGACATTTTTGCGGTGTTTTTGCCTTAACTGGATTTGCGTCCGACTTGAAAAATATGCAGACTCTCCTGAATAACCTTTAGCCAGATATCAAAAGCATTTTTCCACAACCTAGATTTTGCTCTTATTTTGAGAGAAATACTTTCGAAAAAAGTTGCTGCCCCCCCCCCCCTTTTTTTTTTTTTTGGGAACAATTCATATGTAAAGGGATGAAGATAGGTATATAGTCTAGAGAAGGTGCCGCAAAGCTGACGGGTCATTTGGAGAAATTGGGGGGTGGGGGATTTTCCAAGTGTTAGCAGAGACTTGGCGCTCGAGGATGTGTCCTAACAGCTTCCGAATTGATACACTTGGACCTTTGTCCCTGCGACCTGGCCTGCAGTTTTTAGTTGTAGAATCAATTCATCATCTTAACCCCTTGTATTCGTTCGCATTGCGTTTCACGATCGTTTAATTCAACTCCAAGACTGGTGTGGGAAGAAAAAGAAGGAAATGAAAACCAAAACGTGCCCTTTCCTAATACACGACCCCTAAAAATCCCAGCTACTTTATACCGGGCTGACTGGAAGAAACCGCCCTCGTCTCAGCGCTGGTGGAAATCACACTGTTCTATTATACTTACCTTGAGTAGTGAGACATGTACAAAACCACGGATGCTGTATTTTGGGGGTGAGCCAATGAAAAGGTTTCCCAGGACGATTCTTACTCTGATTTGCCACCATTATACATGTGGACTTTAGACCTGTCACCGAAGACGGAGCTCCATTTCCTTTTGTAGCAACGTTGGGGGTCACGCACTGGTTACAATGATCCTGCTAACAAAAGTCAGTATTGCAAATCTTTAGCTTTTTCGAGTGAGGCACTAGGCTCAGGGGACCCCAATCTTTCAATGCTTCTAAATACAGTTTCTCTCTTCAGCCCTCATGTTCATGACCACAGTGATATAAATGACCTAAGACGATAAAGTAGTCCTTGCCCTTAAAAATGGCCTGGAGGGGCTCCTGGGTGGCTCAGTCGGTTGAGCGTCCGACTTCGCTGAGGTCACGATCTCCCGGTCCGTGAGTTCGAGCCCCGCATCAGGCTCTGTGCTGACAGCTCAGAGCCTGGAGCCTGCTTCAGATTCTGTGTCTCCCTCTCTCTCTGGCTCTCCCCCCATTCATGCTCTGTCTCTCTCTGTCTCAAAAATAAATAAATGTTAAAAAAAAAATTAAAAAAAAAAAAAAAGGCCTGGAAAAAAGAGAGCATGCGCACGTGCAGTCTTTAAATACCAGTAGTCACTCATCATCAAGCAGGTACTGACACGCCTCGCGTTCTAGCGCTGGGACCCTGACAGTAAAGAAGGCAATATAACGCCACGCCCCCCCCCCCCCCCCCCCCCCCCCCGGCTTCTCTTAGTCTGGTTCTCATAGTGCATCGATTAGGGGGTGGGGACAGAGGAAAAAGTAAAAAGAAACCGAGAGACCAACATGACCGCGCATGCCTAGAAATCCGGAACCTTCGGAACTCGGGAGAAGGCCCAAGACCGCCGGAACTGCTGGCGCGGGCCTCACGGAAGATGGCGGACTTGAACTTCGAAGGAGCATGTATTGTACACGCGGAGGAGGGTATCAGCAAGGAGACGGAAATGAGCTCTTGTGTGGTTTGTTGAACGTGGGGTGGAATCTGGTCTGGCTAGAATTTCCCGGGGCATCGGACGGGTACGTCACTGCCCAAAAGTCTGTTTAACAGCTTCCTATGTTTTCGGAACTGGCCAGAAATGAGGCATGCTTTTTTTTTTTTTTTTTTTTAAAGAGTAATATTTAAATTTAAAGATGTGGGTTTGAGGGGAAAAGCAAATGGATACTCTTCCTCCTAAAATGGGCTTGGACCTACGTTTTAGCGTGTAGGCCTCCATCTGTTTGTGGGTGTGTACGTGTAAAACAATATTTTATTGTCCTCCCTTTGTGTTTGATAAGGAATCAGAGGTTTGATACTTTTCCGGTGCCTGAAGTGCATAATCTATAAAACTATCCTACTTCTTAGAGTATTAGTTTGTTTTAGGCTTCAAATAACAGAAGAACTTAAAGTTCTTTTGGAAGAGTTCCAAAATGAAAACTGCAAGATCACATATAGATAAAACATTACCTAAAGAAAAGATTTGTAACGCAGAGAGGGAAATGACGGCTTTACCCAGGGACTCTTTTGAGTAAGCTAAGCAAATACAAGTCTTTCCGTGCATCATTTTTTTTTTTTTTTTTTAAGTGCTCCTGGTGGTAAGAGAGTTAAGAGCCTTTTCTTTTCTTTTTTTTTTTTTTTTAATTTTTTTTTTTCAACGTTTATTTTATTTTTGGGACAGAGAGAGACAGAGCATGAACGGGCGAGGGGCAGAGAGAGAGGGAGACACAGAATCGGAAACAGGCTCCAGGCTCTGAGCCATCAGCCCAGAGCCCGACGCGGGGCTCGAACTCACGGACCGCGAGATCGTGACCTGGCTGAAGTCGGACGCTTAACCGACTGCGCCACCCAGGCGCCCCAAGAGCCTTTTCTAAGTATGCATCCAAGGGGCGCCTGGGTGGCTTGGTTGATTGAGCGTCCGACTTTGGCTCAGGTCACGATCTCTCCGTATGTGAGTTCGAGCCCCACGTCGGGCTCTGTGCTGACCGCTCAGAGCCTGGAGCCTGTTTCAGATTCTGTGTCTCCCTCTCTCTCTGACCCTCCCCCGTTCATGCTCTGTCTCAAAAATAAATAAACGTTAAAAAAATTTTTTTAAATATGCATCCGATTTTAGGAAGCTAAAATAGGAAGTTCTGCTAGCACTGAGGCCCCTTTAACTGGGGAACTTGAAAAAAAGAAGAGACCTAAGGATCGCTACCTTTATATAAATCGTAGATTTGAGCCAAGTGGTCATAAAAGACATCAGCATTAAGGTACTCGGGATTTTACAGGTAATGATATGGATCCCGATATACCCAACTGCGTGGCGTTGCCGATGAGGAGGCCAAAACGAATCGTGTTTTGCAAAGGGGCTACACTAGGTCAGCGACTTCAGAGCCTTGAGTAGGCATGAAGAGGAAGCATTGCAGAATCATCTGGTAATACTGTTTAGCAGTTTAAAAACTAAAGAGAGCCGTGCGATTTCAGTCGGTGTCTTAAAAAATTTGTTACAAATACTGCAAATCATAGGTTGGTTCCCACTAGACTTCCCGACTCTGCCCTGATTCCCTGTACAGTCGTTTAAAACGCCAGGCACTTTGTAATGCTGCCTATAATTGCTTATATGTATATTCTCCGCAAAATGTTTCTAGAGCGACTTACTGCTAGATTACCTTAACCCACTCGCCATCTTTAAGCTCTTATGCATGAATTCACTAAAGTGTGAGTTGCCAGATACTTTGGTGGAGTATTTTATTTTTTCCAGGAGCCTTCTTATTCAAAGTACCTTTCAAACCCAATGCATACAAATTGCAGGCCATTTCCTCTTGCAGGCTTTTGAAGCCGGACAAGACTTGTTTTACCTATGAAGAAACTTGAGTCCCAGGAAGATGACATGACCGGCTACTAAGTAATAACGAGGATCTTTAGAATCCAAAGCAAACGCGGCCTCTTGAAGATGCCTGTCCCCGCTTCTGGAAATTCAATTTAAGGATGCTTGTATCACAGCCCTATTCTTGGTGCATCTTATTCTACCTATGTCAGAGATAAATGCCGCCTGTGTAAGTCATGCCGACGGTGGGGCGCCAACTGTGGGCATAAGTCGCAAGGTCAAGTGTGTTAATCTCAGAACTGAATTTTCGCCAATAGACTATTGCATTCTTGCATGGCTCTTTCTACATACCTGCTGCACTTAAGCGTTGTGATAAATCCAGGGAACCAAATATGAATATGACATATTCCCTGAACTCAGCAAAGCGGGCACCAGGCTCAGGCCTAGAGACGAATCTGTGGACAGCACATCGTGCTTGCTTCTGGAGCTTTGTTTGAGCTTGGCCTCTGCGGTTGAGACGGGGCAGAAACAGACCGTTTCAGCGCAGTGGGGTGGCAGGGAAGGCCAGATGCCGTGGGACCACAGGGGTACAATTCCTAACCGAGCCTGCCCCAGGGTGGACAAGGTCAAGGAAGGCCTCCTGGAGGAGAGGGGCATTAGGGTTGAGCCCCAAAGGAAGAGAGCCCCAGGCGTGGGGAGCAAAGACCAGGAGAGCCGGGTGCATTTGGGAGCGTGAGAAGTTTGAGAAGAGCAGGCAGGGTGTGTGTGGAGATGGGAAAGAGAGATGAGAGGCTTCAGGGGATGCTTCATCTGCCTGACGAGGAGGAGTTTGGGCTCCATCGTAGGTCCCCCCCGTTCAGGTGTGTATTTTAGACATCTCGCCTTTGGTGCTGGAGGGGGGAAAGTGCGCTGGGGGGCCAGTGAGATCGGGTGGCGAGAGACTAGTTGGGTGACGGTTGTGGGTATGTGTTCGGGCGAGAGGAAACAGTTGCCCGAGCTCGGAGAGTGGCCAGGGGAGGGGAGGTGTTGAAGGATTGATGGGAAAGACTGCGGTGCCAGGAATCAAAGGGCTTGGTGACTGGTCTCCTACGAGGGTCAAAGAAAAACATGGCAACGAGGGTGTCCACAGGACCTAAACCATCAGGTCGTGGTGTTGGTGTTCTGAGACCGAGATCCCAGGAGAGTAGGTCTGTCAGGAAGAAAAGGCGCGGGGTTGTCCCGACAGTCAGTTTCGAGGCAATAGTAGAATAGCCCAGGGGTTTGGAACTCACACCCTATCTAGTAAGTACGCAGGGAACATATCTGTTCTTCCAACAGTGGTACAATTTTTTTTCCCTCTTAATGAGAAAATTTCTCAAAAGGTGTGTTTTCTTTCACTATTAAATTGTGTGTGTGTGTGTGTGTGTGTGTGTGTGTGTGTGTGTGTTTAAAAGCAGGTGATACAGCTGTGAAAATCAAGTCCGAGATGAACTGCTCAATATGACTGGGAAATGTTGGTTTTGCAAAAGACGGGGTTCCAAAATAGGTCAAGGAAGTGACGTGAGCGTTCCCGGCCAGAGTTGTCTCTGAAACGTGAACTGTACTAAATTTCAATTATGCATAGAAATTTTAAGGTGGAGATACAGCTGTGAAAATCAAGTCCAAGATGAACTGCTCAATATGACTGGGAAATGTTGGTTTTGCAAAAGACGTGGTTCCAGAATAGGTCAAGGAAGTGACGTGAGCGTCCCGGAGTTGTCTTCGAAACGTGAAGTGTACTAAATTTTAATTATGCGTAGAAATTTTAAGGTGGAGAGAGGCAAAACATTTCCAAGAAAAAAGGCACTGGAGAATATTCTTGTTTTGGGAGGCGTGATGAGTTTCGATTGCAACGTACGCTTCGGTGATTAGTACGGACTCTTCTCTGGTTCTTCTCACCTCGGGCGTGTGAGCCACGGGTGCTTACTGAGCACCTGCTGGGGACTGGAGACTGGACAGCAGGGGTCACAGAGTAGAGACTACAGTGGCCATGGTCCTTCCCTCACAGTTTCCAGTCTAGCTGGTGGATTGTTAATCCTGAAGGTAGCTTTTTATGATGTATCAGCTTAACGTAATCGTTGACCTACATCATGAGGACAACTCAGGACTCACAAAGCCATGACAGCGAACATTTACACCTCCGGAGGGCTCTGCCATGTTCCCAGGAGGAAAACAAAAGAGAGTTCAGTGCCACCTTGACTTTCTACCTGATGAGGTGGGGCTGCTGGGAAGCAGAGACCGGAGCAGATACGGACCATCGTTCCTGACTCTTCCTGAGTGGTTACGAAATAGAGAGCTATAACTTGTTTGCTCAGAAGGGTGAGGACAAAAATAGTTGAGCTTGAATACCCAGATTTTAGAGTTAGAAGAGAATTAGAACTTGGTACTTACTCCAATTTTTGCCTTTGAAAACCTTGACATCCACTGAGAAGCTGAATTAATGCACGTTTTGGTTGTAAAACCAAAGGAGATCATTTTTTGGAGCAAACCACAGCACGTTATTTCTATGCCTCTTCTGTGCCCAGCCTTACTTGCCACTGTCCCTCATTTTCCAGAATGGGTCGCTTGTCTCCTGTCTAGCTAACCGCTTGTTTTCTCTTTTCCCTTTTCTCCTGATTTCCGTCTTGTGGATCATAAAAATCTCCCTTGTCGCTTAATTTCTTGCCCTCAATTGCTCCCGTTCTAAAATCTTCCCTGTAGACTCGGTCTCTCCCTCTAACCCCCACTCAGAACATTCCCCTCCATAACTGGCGAGCTCGTAGAAAGATGTGTGTGTAGAAACGGGGCTTTGTGTTCGCTCCCTCCACTCTCGCTTTCTCACTCTCCCTCCACTCTCCATTCATCACACGTGATCTGGTTTTCTAGTTACTCAAAAGCCTGGATCTGATGGTTTTCAATCTCACTGGACCCAACCATGCTGTGCATGTAGCAGTGTCTCTGGTTTTGAGATGCTGCTGTCCCTGGGTTATTTGGCTTCTGCCGCTTTTGCTTCTGTAGGCCACCTCCCTTGATGTGACAGTAAACACAAAGTTTACCACTCTCCGAGGTGCTGCCTTCCCTTCAGGACGGGCTCCCTTGCTGGAACCCTGGTCTCAGATTTTCAGCTGTCTCCTGGGACAGCTCCCGATCACCCCTCCTCTGTTCTCTCTGTCCCGAGCTTCCTTCTTTCTATGCCCTCCTGAACATTTTGTATCGGTTCATGACATCGCTCTTGCCCTAGTTACCAAATCAGGTCAGTGTTACTTCATGCTTCTATCAGGTCGGGTCAATTTTACCTTCCAAAACCTCTTAAATCCCACCCCTTAGTCTGTCCCCGCGATCAGGTACTTAGGGACACAGGGCAGAGGAATCAAGGTCTCTGTACTTAGAAAGGCCACAGTCTACACAGTACAACTCGAAGTGTGGTCCACAGACTGCAGGGCAGTTTTAGGAAGAGGCAGAGATTTCCCATGTACCGCCTGCCCCACACATGCACAGCCTCCCCCAAAACCAACATTCCCCACCAGAGTGGGGCATCTGTTAGGATCGATGAGCCCACATTTATACACCATGGTCACCCAAAGTGCATAGTTTACAGTACAGTTCTCCTTGGTGTTGTGCATTCTGTGGGTTTGGACAAATGTATCCCCCATTACAGAATAGTTGCACTGCCCTAAAAATCTAGTGCTCCACCTTTTCACGCCCCCCCCCCCTCACTAACTCTCGCCAACCACTGCCCTTTTTTCAATCTCCATAGTTTTGTCTTTTCCATATATCATAGTTGGAATCACCCAATACGTAGCCTTTTCCGATTGACTTCTTTCACTTAGTAATATGCATTTAAGATTCTTCCATGTGTTTTTAGAGTTTGAGAGCTCATTTCTTTTTAGGGCCGAGTAATATTCCATTATCTGAATGGAGCCCAGTTCATCCAGGACATCTCGGTTGTTTCCAAGTTTTGGCAATTATGAACAAAGCTGCTATAAACAGCTGTGTGCAGGTGTTTGCATAGACATACATTTCCAAGTCCTTTGGGTAAATACCAAGGAGCTCCTTTGCTGGGTTGTACAGTAAGAGTATTTAGTTTTACATTCAGTTGCCAAACTGTCTCACAAAAGTGCTTGTGCCATTTTCCATCCCCGTCCACAATGAATGAGAGTTCCCGTTGCTCCGTATCATCACCAGCATTTGGTGGTGTCAGTGCTTTGGATTTTGGCCGTTCCAATAGGTGCGTAGTGGGAGCTCATAAATGTTTTCATTTGCAGTTCACTGATGACGTATGGCGTATAGCTCTTTTCATATGCTTACTTGCTACCTGTATATCTTTGTGGAGGCCACTGTTTACACCTTTGGCCCACTTTTTAAGTTGGGTTGCACATTTCCTTAGTGACGACTTTTAAGAGTTCTTTGTCTATTTTGGATAACAGCCCTTTATCAGATGTGTTTTTCGCAAATGTTTTCTCCAAGCCTGTGGCTTGTCTTTTCATTCTCTCGACAGTGTCTTTCACAGGAAAAAATTTTAATTTTAGTGAAATCCAACATTATGGATCCTTTCTCTCATGGATCGTGCCTTTGGTGGTATGTAACAAGTTATTATCAAATCCGATGTCATACAGGCTTTCTCCTATGTTATCTTCTAGGAGGTTTATAATCCTATGTCTTACATTGAAGTCGGTGACCGATTTTGAATAAATTTCTGTGAAGGGCTTAAGGTCTGTGTCTAGATTCATTTTTTTTTGCATGTGGATGTCCATCTGTTCTGGCACCACTTGTTGAAAAGACTCCCTTTGCTTTATGTATGGCCTCTTCTCCTTTATCAAAGATTTGTTGACGAGATTTACGTGAGTCTGTTTCTGGGCTCTCTATTCTATTCCATTGATCTGTTCATCTAGTCGTTTACAAGCGCTTTGATTAGTACCTTTTTAGTAAGTCGTGAAATTGGGTTGTGTCAGTCCTCCAACTTTGCTCTCTTCTCTCTCAATCTTGTGTTGGCTAGGCTGGTCTCCTGCTTCTCCAGAAAAATTCTAGAATTGGTTTGTCTGTGCCCACAAATAACTTGCTTGGATTTTGTTGGAGATTGCGTGGAATCTATAGATCAGGTTGAGAAGAACTAACATCTTGATAATATTGAGTCTTCCTATCCATGAACATGCACTATCTCTTCATTTATTTAGTTTTTCTTTTATTTCCCTCATTAGAATTTTGTGGTTTTCCTCTTATAGAACTTGTACAATACGTACAAGTTAGATTTATACCTATTTCATTATAGTTTCAAATTCCACTTACTTGTTGCTGGTGTATAAGAAAGCAATTAACTTTTCCATATTGAACTTATATCCTGCTATCTTGCTGTAATTGTATATTAATTCCAGTTTTTTTTTGTTGTCGGTTCTTTCCAGTTTTCTACATAGACCATCATGTTATCTGCATACGCAGTTTTATTTCTTCTTTCCCAGTCTGTATACCTTGTATTTATTTTTTCCTGTCTTATTACATTAGTTAGGACTTCTAGTACAAGGCTGAGAAGGAGTGGCAATTAGGGACACCCTTGCCTTCTCCTAATCTCAGTGGGAAAGCTTCTATTTTTTCACCACGAAGTATGATGTTAGCTGCAGGGGTTTTTGTTGACATGTTTTTTCAAGTTGAGGAAATTCTACTCTGTCAGTTTACTGAGAGTTTTTATCATGAATGAGTTGGATTTCATCAAATGCTTTTTCCGCATATATCGATAGGATCATGCGATTTTTTTCTTTTTTAGCCTGTTGATGTAACAGATTACATTACTTGATTTTCTGATGTGGAACCAGCCTTGCTCACCTGGCATAAATTCCATTTATACAGCCATGGTGTATAATTCTGCACCCGTGTTACGTAATTCTTTTTACACATTGTTAGATTCAATTTGCCAATATTTTGTTGAGGATTTTTGCATCGGTGTTCATGAGAGAGATTTTTTTCTGTAATTTTTTCGTTTTTGTTTTTATTATTTTTTTCTGTAGTGTCTAAAGGTCTTTTTTTCCTTGGGTATTATGGTAATATTTCATAGAATGAATTAGGAAGTTTTCCGTCTGCTTCTGTCTTTCAAAAGAGACTGTAGAGAATTGGTATCATTTCTTCCAGTTTTTTTTATAATTTTTTTAACGATTATTTATTATTGAGAGGCAGAGAGAGACAGAGCATGAGCAGGGGAGGGGCAGAGAGAGAGGGAGACACAGAATCCAAAGCAGGCTCCAGGCCCCGAGCTGTCAGCACAGAGCCTGGCGCGGGCTCGAACTCACAAACCGCGAGATCATGACCTGAGCCGAAGTTGGACACTCAACCGACTGAGCCACCCAGGCACCCCTGGTATCATTTCTTTCTTAAATGTTTGGTAGAATTCACCTATGAACCCATCTGGCCCTAGTGCTTTCTGTTTTGGAAGATTATTATTTATTGATTCAATTTCTTGAATAGATATAGGACTATTCAGATTGTCTGTTTATTCTTCTGTAAATTTTGGCAGATTGTATCTGTTAAGGGATTGGTCTGTGTCCTCTAGGTTATTAAATCTGTGAACGTGACGTTCATGATGTTTATTACCCTTTTAGTGTCATGTATCTATACGGATATCCCCTTTTCGTTTATGATATTAGTAATTTGTATCCACTCTGTTTTTTTCATAATTAGCTTGGCTAGACGATTATCCATTTCATTAATCTCTTCACAGCACCAGCTTTTGGTTTCATTGATTTTCTCTATTGATTTCTTGGTTTTAATTTCATTGATTCTGCTCTAATTTTTATTATTTCTTTTCTTTTGTTTACTTTGGAGTTAATTTGCTCTTCTTTCTCTAATGTCCCAAGTTGAAAACTTAGACTACTGATTTTAGAGTTTTTGTTTTTTCTAATATGTGTATTCAAAAGCTATGAATTTTCCTCTAAGCACTACTTTCCCTCCACCCCACAAATTTTGATAAGTTGTATTTTCATTTTCCTTTGGTTAAAAATGTTTTGAAATTTCCTCTGTGATTTCTTCTTTGACCCATGTGTTATTTAGAAGTGTGTTGTTGGGGCGCCTGAGTGGCGCAGTCGGTTAAGCGTCCAACTTCAGCCAGGTCATGATCTCGCGGTCTGTGGGTTCGAGCCCCGCGTCAGGCTCTGGGCTGATGGCTCGGAGCCTGGAGCCTGTTTCCGATTCTGTGTCTCCCTCTCTCTCTGCCCCTCCCCCGTTCATGCTCTGTCTCTCTCTGTCCCAAAAATAAATAAAAAACGTTGAAAAAAAATTAAAAAAAAAAAAAAGAAGTGTGTTGTTTAATATTGAAGTATTTGATTTTTCCAACTCTCTGTTATTGGTTCCTAGTTTAATTCCATTGTGGTTTGGGCACATCTATTGTATGAGTCTTATTCTTTTAATTTTGTTAAGGTGTGTTTAATGGCCCAGAATGTGGTCTACTTTAGTGACTGTTCCATGTGAGCTTGAGAAGAATGAGTATTCTGTGGTTGTTGGATGAAATAATCAATAGATGTCCATTATATCTAGTTGGTTGATGGTGATGGAGTTCAGCTATGTCATTACTGATTCTCTACCTGCTGGGTCTGTTCACTTATGATAGAAGGTAAAGTCTTCCACAATAATAGTGGATTTATTTATTTCTCTTTGTAGTTCTATCGGTTTATGCCTCACATGTTTTGACTCTATTGTTAAATGCATACATCTTAAGGATTATTATGCGTTCTTGAAGGATTAACCCCTTTATCTTTATGTCATGTCCCTCTTTATCTCTGACAACATCCCATGCTTTGAAATCTGCTGTGTCTGAAATTAATATAGCTACTCCTGCTTTTTTTTAAGAAGTGTTTGCATGGTATATCTTTCTCCATCTCTTTGCCTTTAATCTGTATGTATCTTTACATTTAAAGTGGGTTTCTTATAGACAATATAAGCTTAGGTCTTGTGTTTTTTCTTTTCAATTTACTATTTTTTTAATCCATGCCTACTGTATTTGCCTTTTAATTGGTATAGTTAGACCTTGATGTTGAGACTAATTCTTGATATTGTTGAATTCGTATCTGCTGTACTCGTCACCGTTTTCTATTTGTTGCTTTTGGTCTTCGTCCCTGTTTTTGTCTTCTGCTTTTTTCCCCCTGCCTTTTATGGTTTCAATCGACCATTTTATTTTATTTCCTTTTCCCTCCTTTCTTAGTGTATCAGTTATACCTCTTTAAAAAAAATTTTTTTAGCGGTTGCCTTAGAGTCTGCAAAGTACATTTACAACTAATACGAGTCCACTTTCAAATAACACTATAGCACCTCACAGGTAGTGCCAGTATCTTCTTATAACAAAATAATCCTAATCCCCCCTCTTGTCGCTTGTATCATGCATGCTTATGTATGCATATGTATCAGCTCACTTATACATATGCATACATAAGCATATATGTGCGTACATAATTTTTATTATTATTTTGAACAAACTGTTATCTGTTATGTCAAGTAAGAATAGGAAAATAGGGGCGCCTGGATGGCTCAGTTGGTTAGGTGTCTGACTTCTGCTCAGGTCATAATCTTGCTGTTGGTGAGTTGGAGCCCCGCATCGGGCTCTCCGCTGTCAGCGAGGAGCCTGCTTCAGATCCTCTGTCTCCCTCTTTCTCTGCCCCTCCCCCGTCCATCCTCTCTCTCCCTCTCCGCCCCCCTCAAAAATAAACATTTATTTAAAAAAAGAATAGAAAAATTAAAGTTTTTATTTTACTTCACTTATTCCTTTTCCAATGCTCTTTCTTTATGTAGATCTGAGTTTCTGACTATATCGTTTCCTTCTCGCTAAAGTTCTTTAGAACATTTCTTGCAAGGCAGGTTTATTGGCAACTAATTACCTCAGTTTGTGTCTAAGGAAGTCTTTGTTTCTTCTTTACTTTTGAAGGACAATTTCTTAGGGTACAGAATTCTAGGTTGATGGGTTTTTTTTTTCTGTCAACTCTTTTTTTTTAATGTTTATTTATTTTTGAGAGACAGAGAGAGACAGAGTGTGAGCGAGGGAGGGGCAGAGAGAGAGAGAGAGGGAGAAAGACACAGAATCTGAAGAGGCTCCAGGCTCTGAGCTGTCAGCACAGAGCCCGACACGGGGCTCGAATTCACAAGCCGTGAGATCATGACCTGAGCCAAAGTTGGACGCTTAATTGACTGAGTCACCCAGGTGCCCCAGTTATTATTACTTTAAATATTTCTCCTATTTCTTCCTTTTCCTTCTGGCATTCCCAGTAAACACATGTACACCTTTCATAGTTGTCCCACAGTTCCTGAATATTCTGTTCCAGTGTTTTTTTTTTTTCCAGTCATTTTTCTGTCTTTAATTTTGGAGCTTTCTATTGAGAGATCCTCAAGATTCTTTCCTCAGGCACATGTCCAGTCTACTTGTAAGCCCATCAAAGACATTTTTCATGTCTGTTACGGTATTGTATATTTCTAGCATTTCTTTTCGATTCTTTCATAGAATTTCCATCTTTGCGCTTACCTTGCCCATCTGTTCTTGTGTGCTATCTACTTCATCCATTGGCAGTCTTAGCATGTTGATTATAGTTGTTTTATTTATTTATTTATTATTATTATTTTTTTTAATTTTTTTTTTCAACGTTTATTTATTTTTGGGACAGAGAGAGACAGAGCATGAACGGGCGAGGGGCAGAGAGAGAGGGAGACACAGAATCGGAAACAGGCTCCAGGCTCCGAGCCATCAGCCCAGAGCCCGACGCAGGGCTCGAACTCACGGACCGCGAGATCGTGACCTGGCTGAAGTCGGACGCTCAACCGACTGCGCCACCCAGGCGCCCCTATTATAGTTGTTTTAAATTCCCATTCTGATAATTTCAACATCTCTGTCTTGTCTGGTTCTGATGCTTGTACTGTCTCTCTAAGTTGTGTTTTTTGCCTTTCGGTATGCCTTGCAATTGTTTCCGGACAGTCAGACAAAATGAGAAAAATGATGATTTAGGGTGGAAACTATATACTTTTGCAGCTGAAGGTGCCCTGAGTGCCCAGGGAAGAAGGTCGAACTGCCTGGAGTATGTAGAAAAGGACGATTAGGGGATTGCAGAGTGGACACGGTTTGGATGGTGCAGCAGCATCGGGGAGAACCCGGACATCCCCACCCCCCTTCCACATCACCCCTGCTGTCACAGTGATCCTCCAGAAATGGAGATCTGGTCATGTCACATCCTTGCTTAAATCCTTAAGGCAGACACTCTCCTGCCTAATGCCCCTCAGCCCCTCAGCGCCATTCACGAGGCTGCTCGCCCCTGACCGGTGGACTTTTTTAGCACGGTCTTCTACACCCCTCCCAGGGGGGGCTGGCTTTCCTGGAGTAGAGACCCCAGCAGGCCCTGCCACCTCCATGCCGATGCACCTGTCACCTCTTCTGTTCACAAGGCCCTTCCTCCTCTCACCTCTCTTCTGGTGAAATCCCACACACCCCTTCCCGTTTCATCTTTCAGATTCTCTGAGGCTCTCCTGTACTCGATGTCAAGTGCACAGGCCGGGCCCAGGTGCTCAGGGGGTACTGAGAGAGCGTGGGGCTGGGAAGGAGACTTGCAAGTTCAGCCACACCTCTGATAACTCCATGGCCCAGGCTCTTCATTGGGCATCTCGCAACCGGAGAGGGCAACGAATTT
Organism: Puma concolor; assembly: GCF_028749965.1. Classification (NCBI taxonomy): domain Eukaryota; kingdom Metazoa; phylum Chordata; class Mammalia; order Carnivora; family Felidae; genus Puma; species Puma concolor. The sequence goes on from NW_028240293.1 coordinate 56,177, forward strand.
TAGGCCATCAGGTAGGAGTAGTTACCAGACAACTCCGGAACCAGCGTCTGGACATCTCACAGCTCGGGGGGAGAGCAGGGATGAGGCCAGCTGAGGTCGGTGGTAGGAGAAGTAGCTTTCTAGGATGGGCGCAGCTTTTCCGGGATTCCCATCCTTCTAAGAGACGGGCCCGATGAAGCAGGGCTTCGCGAACGTCTCCTCTGGGGAGCCACACAGTGAATCCTTTAGGCTTGTGGGCCAGGCAACGTCCGTCATGACCGTTTTGTCACTGCAAAGCAAACGCAGCCGTGGATAAGTGGGTATGGCTGCGTTCCAACGACACTTTTCCAAAAACGTCCCGACAACAGTTGCAAAAACAGGCTGCAGGCTGGAGTTAGCCCACGGTGGTAGTTTGTCCAGCCCTGCTCGAAGGAGAGACAGTATCCCCCTTCTTCGGCCTCATCTCTAAACAGCAATTCAGAGGCATCTCTGGGTTGACCTTTAGAGTTTCCCAATCCCTGGAGTTTTGTTTTTTGGGGTTTTGTTTTTTGTTTTTTTTTCCTTTCCAAATAGCACAAACAGTGAGTCATCTGCCTCGACTTGCCGATCCGTGGCAGAGGCTTGAAACGTCCTTTACCGGTAAAGTGAAAGAGGCCTGGCAAGCACCGAACACCGTCTAAGTGTTTGTAAAATTCATCCTTTGAGCTAATAGAGGGGGAGACAGTCGAGCAACGCATAAATGAAGCCAGTGGACGTTAAAGGCAAGCATGTATGTTTCCACCGTTGCAAAATCTGTAAAATGCCCAAACCAAATAGCTACGTCAATTAAAATCTACAACAATGAGGTTACTGAAACCCTGACATAGCCAGATCAGGTAGGGGTGTGAAGGAAGCTTACAGAAATACCATGTATGGCCTTTGTCACTGCTCTGTGCCCCCAAAGGGGCTCTGTGGAAGTCCCCCTGCCTCCCTCTTCCCTCGAAGTCACAAATCGGGGCGTGTTTTGTTATCCTGACCGAACAGGACCGCCTAGTAACGATGTTAGTGCCGGGGGAGCTGTGTGGCTGGAACCCTGACTTTGTCCTCATCATCTCCTGACACTACTGTGACGTCTTCAGATTGGCCGCAGTCCCCTACTCTGAAAGGTAACCAGAGCAGGACATGGTTCACCCAGCAGCTTTTGAAGTCAGTGTGTCCTTTGTAGCTGTCAGTGGATCAATGTCCTTTAAGATCTAAGACTTTTCTCGGTCTGTTTTCTTGTGTGGTAGCTATCTAACCACACCCAGGAAACGTGGATGATCTTCCTGATGACTCCTATCTTTTATTTATGTATTTATTTATTTGTTTATTTCTTTCTTTTATTTTATATTTGTTGTTAATGTTTATTTATTTTTGAGAGAGAGAGAGAGAGACCGAGCACAAGTGGGGGGGGGCACAGAGAGAGGGAGACACAGAATCCGAAGTGGGCTCCAGGCTCCAAGCTGTTAGCACGGAGCCCGACGCGGGGCTTGAACTCACGAGCCGTGAGATCATGGCCCGAGCCGAAGTCAGACACTCCACTGACTGAGCCACCCAGGCGCCCCGATTTTATTTATTTATGTAAAATGTTTACTTATTTTTTAGAAAGAGAGACAGACAGACAGACAGACAGAGCATGAGCAGGGGAGGGGCAGAGAGACACAGAATCCGTGGCAGGCTCCAGGTTCCAAGCTGTCAGCACAGAGCCCGATGTGGGGCTTGAACTCACGAACCATGAGCTCCTGACCTGAGCTGAAGTCAGACGCTTAACCGACTGAGCCATCTAGGTGCCGTTCCTACCTTATTTATAGGACATCCAAACCACTTGTCAATGATATTTCAGTTCAACGTCAATTTATTGAGCACCTAGTATACCTTTATGATAGAAAATCAAATAAGGACGGTGTAGAATGTTACTTGCTCATCACACAGATACGTCAGTTGGGTTTGTTTTCCTATAGACTCTTCTCATGGGGGGGTGCGCTGTAATTATTTAGACTTTATCGAGATGGTGTAAGTTAGTGATTTTATACCCCCTTTCTCACCATTTATCTTTGGACATGTAGTTTTACCTTTTGAAGTGAATTTGGAATACACGTACTGTTAAGTTTGAAAAGGATTAGTTCTAGCTGATTCTAATGTTACGTCCTTTATTGCTTCAATTATTCACTATGGTCTTGGTTATTGACCTATTTTATTTGTCCTTTTATGACATACACATTTTCAGTGGAGACGCTCAGGCTAAGCTATATTTATTTATACCGCAGTACATTAACCATAAACTATCTAACTACAGTGAAACCACGATAATCTGGAACCCTCCCGGAGTGGGTTACACAAGACGGCCAAGTTGTAAGAATTCACATTAACTATTTGTGTTGGAAACCTCTTACAAATGGATCATGCCTTTCCCATGAAGCTTTGAAAGCTGCGTCTGGTGAACTCCGACGGCAACTCGTGGTCATCATTCCAGATCGTACCGGAAGACTCCGCTCTCACTAAAGGCCGTGGGAGTTTGGGCTTGTTCTTCCGTTCTCCTTGCCATTTGTTAGAACTGGTTCTTTATTTGCAGGCTGCTGTAGTTTTCACCAGGCCTGCCTGTGGTCCCTCCTCTGCCCTTGAGATCGCTGATGCTTCTGTGGACTTGGGGACCGGTGATGGCGTTGGTTAGAATACAGGCAGACCTGGGAAAGGATTTCTAGCCCCACTGGCGGCTCAGATACCACAGCGGTATATTCACGTGCAGGCAGCTCTTGTCCCCGTGAAAACCCTTGTTCCCTAACATGTCTGTTTTCTGTGTGTTTTAGCCAACTGGGGGGGCGTCTGCTCTAACTCCTTCCCTCAACACGCTTCTCTCCCTGGCAGGGCTGTGCAGAAGCTGACTGTCCCCTACAGGGTAGGAGGAGCCCTGGGCCTCGCGTCTGCAAAGTAAGGCAGCTAGTTGAACACTCCTTAGAAAAGAAAATCAGGTTTAAAGAGGACCTCATTTTAAGTTCATAGTTAATTACATGAGGCGTGTGTTGTGATAACATCCTGCTAATTCTCCTTTTCATCTTTGCCCTATTGCTTCTTTTTCTTTAAAAACAACTTTTTTTAGTGTTTATTTATCTTTGAGAGAGAGACGCACACAGAGCGTGAGTGCGGGAGGCTCAGAGAGAGAGGGAGACACAGAATCCCAAGCAGGCTCCAGGCTCTGAGCCGTCAGCACAGAGCCCCACGCGGGGCTCGAACTCACAAACCGTGAGATCAGGACCTGAGCCGAAGACGGACGCTCAACCGCCTGAGCCACCCAGGAGCCCCTTCTTTTTCTTTTTTTAGGAAGATGCTCAACATCCGTTCTTTAGGCTTGTAATTTATCGGGACTAAAGCTGAAGCCTTAATTCTAAGACAATCTCTAGTGAAAACTGTGGAGCCCTTAATTGTTCTAACTTTTAAATGCACGTGATTATGGATGCCTTACATACGTGCTTAACCTTAGGCTCTTTGCACAACAGCGGGAGGAAAACCTCCTTGTTGAAAGTGCCGGTAGGTGACCGTCGACCGGAAGTCCTGGTTATCGTACATTTCCAGGCACTTTCCAGCCTCTCCAGTGTTTTCAACGTGCTTTCTTATGCAGTCTTCAGAAGAGCCCAGGGTTTATATTGTCCCCCCTGGGAGAACCGGGCGACCAGAGGCGTAGGGGCAGCCGGTGACTTGCCCAAGGTCATACTAGTGTCCCTGCTTTCGGGACCGAGCCCGGATCCTCTGGTTCCCAGACCGGGGAGCTCCCCCACCCCCAACTCCTAAGTGATTGTGTCGGTGAATACCAGGTGGGACTTAGTTCTCCGTGTGCAGAGTGGGGGTGCTGAGCGTTCCGGGTAGAGGAAGTGTCAGATCAGCCAAAGCAAGAGAAGGGGCATGTGATCCTGAGCGGGAAGAAGTCCCCTCTCTTCAACTGGCTGTGATCCTGCTCCCGCCTTTTGGGGATCCGAGGGCCAACTGGTCAGCCGGGTGTGATAATTTAAGGACCCTGGGGTGAAACGTAGCAGTTTTAGTTCTTAATGTACATAACTGTGCAGTGTTTTAGGGAGCCACATATTGTTTTATTTAGTTGTGTTTCAGACACAAACTAGTGGTCTGGTCTGTTCATAAAATCCTTATTTTTCAGAGCTAAGTAAATTATTTTAGAATAATTTCCTATGCATAAATAATCTTAAAAAGAAAAAAACAACCCAGTATCTTTATCCCTTGTATTTTTATATTTATTTTTAAGTCTTAAAATTTAAGCGGTTCTTTGGGCTGGAAATAAGATAATTTGCAATACTGGATTGAAGATGTCATTTACAAATTCTGTGGCTTTTTGTTTTCAGCACGGTTGATGACAGGCCATGGTAAGCCAACGTTTTCGAAGGTCTGATACAATGTTACCTTCTAGGGGCACCCCTGGTGGCTCAGTCGGTTGAGAATCTGACTTCGGCTCAGGTCTGCAGGGACAGCACGGAGCCTGCTTGGGATTCTCTCTCTCCCTCTATCTACCCCTCCCCCCACTCACTCTCCATCCCTCTTTCCAAATAAATAAATAAACTTACAAAAGGAAGCTGTTCCCTTCTATGTAGAATAATATTGAAATAAGCTTTAAGCCGATGTGTACTTTTTCTTTTTTCCATGTGGGCGGGTATCTGCTGACAGACTGGAAATGCTTTGTGAAGAGTCACCCCAGCCCCCCTCCCCCCCAGCCTCTAAAATACTCTCATTCTCGACTTTAGTTCCAATAATCAGCAATTTGGGCTGATCCATTTATATTAACAGATGGGTACTATCAAGTTAATCCTGTAATTAAAGTTCATTTCTCCAAGATGTTACTAAAAATCTTCAAAATATTAAAGACTTAAACCCTAAAAATTGGTATGGAAATGATTACATCTTCCCTATTATTTTTCCCCTCTCTCCCAGAGTGATTAATTTCACTCTCCGTGTCTCATTCCTTGAGCCATAATGCTTTTGCTGAGATTCCTAATTCAGTGAAACCTGTTTAGGGGATCATCTCCGTTAGAAAGACAGCTGCTGAAAAGGCATTCGATTTCTGAGCATGGATTTTAGATTATGGCCAATCAAGACTCGGAGCTGGATGAACACCTGTCAGAGACGTTTTTCTACAAGGAGATGGTCTCTTTAATCAGATTTCATTGCACTTCAGAGAAAGGTTCATTTAAAAATGTGGGTAAAACAGCATCTGCTTTTATGATTCATCCCCGCCAAACTTTTAAAGCTGAGAAACCAATTTAGAACTTACTTTATGGCATTGTTCTGTGGCACGAGGAGAAACCACACCAGAGGGCTGAAAAAGGAAGGACTTTCCCAGACGTTTGGTTTGGAACTTTCTCTTGTGACAGAAATTGTCAGAATCTATTTTGGGGGCTTTTTTTTTTTTTTTTTTTTTTTTGGTGCGACTACAATTAATAATAGGAATTCTTCTGGGCAAGCTTTTGAAATGGCTAAGCTAAATTGTGAATACACGGAATGAAATCCGGGAAACCTTCCTCTGTTGAAATCTGTTGCATTTATCTGTGAACAATGCAAAGCGTTATTGATACTGACTGGTGTTTAGAGAAACTACACTCGACTTTCAGCTCTGCTCTAATTAGCGGCACCGTTAAGTACATAAAATGTAGGTGCTTTCTTCTCACATCTGCAGACTCTATTGAGTGTAACTATGAGAAGACAAACTTCATTCTGCAAACTGTAATTTAATGGTATAACTGTGCCGACCGGAATATCAGTTAATTTTCAAAACATTTTATTCTACACCAATTAGCTCAGGTCCTGGAGGGCAAAATGACAAGAGGTTACTCGTTCACTATGTATTTAATTAATTGAAAAATGCTCAAATTGCTTTTACAGTTGTTATTAAAGAGTAGAATCAGTGTTGCTGGTGCTCAACCATAATTGGAACCCCAGGGAATTAAATATTTAGCATTAGTAATGTAACAGCACTTAGGACACAAATTTCTATTTTCGTAATGAAAGCTATACACTGTGTGTGCGAGCGGCTAAGACGACAGCCTCGACAAGTGAAACCAGCCAGGGATATTTCAATAAGACACCTCATTGGACAGCAAGTCTTACCACATTACCCGTTTGTAAGAGATCTGCAAGTTTAATTCCCAGTGGAAACCCGTTACCCAAGTATTTAGATTCCTAATTGCATGCAGGATGAACAGTTGGGCAAGATGTCTTGCCATAAGTGGCTGAAATGTATAGTGCTTTCTAAATAATCCTATATAAGTTCGTGCCTCTTGTCGATTTCAAAATAGCAGGACTGTCAGGGAATCAAGATCTTGTTTGTTTTAAGTTTAATTACATTTTAAGCATAAATGCTTTCAGTGTTACAATGAGAAAAGTTGGATACTGGGCTCTAATGAGCTGTGCTGGTAGACGGCTGGAGACCCTAAGGGATTCCTTCCGTAAATTAACTGGATAAAAGTACTTGGTTAGGATATAGTTGATGGCTGAGCTGTTCTTAAAACCCAGTTATAGAGCTGTCTCTCCCGCCTGTTTTCATTCTAAACAGGCCCTGTAGAGACTTTAACAGCTGCCTGTTACAACTGTTCATCTTGTCAAAATGTATTATATTACTCCACTAATAAATAGCATTAAAGGGTATTTGACTTCATTTCTCATTTTCAGAGGGGATCAGGTTGATAAACACAACTGGCTTAGGTTGGCCTTATTTTAATTTGTTTGTGTCATCTAAGTAATATTGAAGGCCCACGGTTTGAATTTTGCAAACATCACCCCCCCCCCCCCCCCCCCCCCCCCCCCCCCCCCCCCGACGAGAAACTCACAAAATAGTACGGACAGTGGAAACAATTAATGGAGGCTATTTGTTGTGGAGTCTTTGTCCTTGAAAGACTAGGACTTTGACATGTTTAGCCCACATTCAAAGCATTTGCAAAACCACAGCGAAACTGACACTCTCTGAAGCACAACCAGACTAATTCTTCTGCCGCTCGTTCTATCTTTTCTTGAAAAAAAAAGGTTGCAAAATGACTTGATTTCATAATTTTCTTTTGCGTGCCATTGTCTCTGTGTCAGAATGTACCCTCACGGATCGTGATGTTTATCTATTTTATTTTTTGTAATTTTGATAAAAGCACATGCTGTTTTAACACAAAAGGGAGACAAGCAAAGTGTAGAAGGTTATTTGCTAAGCTCTCCCTTTCACCTTCACCCCTGATCCTACTCACCTCCTTGATGGTCACCTTTGCTAACAGTCTGATAACATATCAAGCCTTCGTAACACTTTCTGCGCATAGTATACATGTGCACATACAGGTATGTATTTGCGTAGACACTACATATAATATATTTAAAGAACACAATTTGGGTCATTCTGTATACATCTGTGACTTGCTTTTTCCCACTTAATTTATCATGGACATCTGCTTATATTGGTGCCTGGATCTTCCTTGTTCTTTTTAACCGCTAATCGCCATTCTAAATTCTGGAGGTAGAAAATTTATCTACTGCCTGTTGATGTCATTTAAAGTCATCTCCAGGGGCGCCTGGGTGGCGCAGTCGGTTAAGCGTCCGACTTCAGCCAGGTCACGATCTCGCGGTCCGGGAGTTCGAGCCCCGCGTCAGGCTCTGGGCTGATGGCTCAGAGCCTGGAGCCTGTTTCCGATTCTGTGTCTCCTTCTCTCTCTGCCCCTCCCCCATTCATGCTCTGTCTCTCTCTGTCGCAAAAATAAATAAACGTTGGAAAAAAAAAAATTAAAAAAAAAAAAAAAGTAAAGTCATCTCCAGATTTTTATTAGGGCAAAATGATGTTACAGTGAACTTTGGAGTGTGCCTAGTTGTGTGTATGTTTGCGGCATATGTGGGTATACCTTTGTGGATGTGTCATGATAAAATATTGAACTAATGTTTAGTGAGTGATTACTCTGTGCCAGGCATTGTTCAAAGCACTTTACATATATTAACTCATTTCATCTTTATAATAAAGTGTTAAGATGCATAATTATCCCTGGGTGGCGCAGTCGGTTAAGTGTCTGACTTTTGAGCTTGGCTTAGGTCCTGATCTCACAGTTTCTGAGTTCGAGTCCCACACTGGGATTCTGTCTCTCCCTCTCTCTGCCCCTCCCCAGCTTGTGCTCTCTTTCTATCAAAATAAAGAAACTAAAAAAAAAAAAAAGATATATTGTTATCCTTATCCCTATTTTACATAGAGGGAAACTGAGGCACAGAGAGGTTAGGAAGTTGCCCAAGGCTGCCAGTGCAGTAACCAGCAGAGCTAGGCTTTAAACCCTGGAGGTCTGGCACACCAGAGTATGAGTTCTTAAGCAATACAACGTGCCTGCAGAAATAATTTGTGTTTTTTCCTTATAACATGCCTTTCCTTGTTAGTGTGTTTGAAAGCAGTTACGTGTATTTATTGCCATTACATTTCTCCTTTGGAGAGGTGACCTGTTCATGTCCTTTGCATGTTTTCCTGTAGTGTTGTCTTCTTATCAAATTATAGATGACCGCTATTGAGAACGGCTATTGACTCCTTGCTATACTTCATTAAATTTTGTTTCTAAGCCTGTTGCTTGTATTTTCCTTTGTTTTATTTTAATATTACCAAGTTTCGCTTTATGGATTGAGGTGTAAGAGAGCCTTTCGATACGTCAAGATTACAAGTACGGTTTCCTGCATTTTCTTCTACCACTTGTAAGTTTTTTGAAGCTTTGACCTTTAACCCATGTGGGATTTATTTGGGTGTGTCGTGTGAGATAAAGATCAAAGCTTTTGCTCCTGGTAACGACCACAGGTTCCTTTTTTAACTGTCCATTCTTTTTTCTCCATAGTTTGATATATGACACTTGCCTAATGCTATATCCCACCTCTATATGTCTTCAGTTTGCCAGTTCTTTGGAATATTCCATTTGTCTAATCCTGCCACGTCACTTTTTACCATTAGAACATGAAAGAAAGTCTAAATCCTTTTTAAAATACAAAAAAAAAAAAAAAAAACTCTATCAAATACGCATCACTCTTTTTCTCTTTTTAACGTAAGTTTCACACCCAACACGGGGCTTGGAATCATCACCCCAAGATCAAGAGTTGCACACTGTTGACAATCAGCCAGGCGTCCCCATCTCTATCAAATACTCTTAATCTTAAATTATAAAGGCAGTGCAGATTTATGTTAACCAATGCAAATAGTTTCGAAAGGTGTAAAGTTGTGGTAGAGAGAGATGTCTATGCCCTAATTTTCAGAACCTGTGATTATGTTCCATTACATGGCAAAGGGGGAATTAAGGTTGCAGATGGAATGAAATCACTAATCAACTGACCTTAAATAGGGAGATTATCCTGGATTATCCAGGTGGGCCGGTGTAATCCCAAAGGACTTTAAATGTGCAAAAGGGAGGCAGAAAGGTCAGCGTCAGGGTGATACAATATGAGACAGACTCAGCTGAGCTTTGCTGATTGCTGGCTCTGCAGTTGAAAGAATGGGGCTATGAGTCAAGGATTATCTTTGTGCTTTTTTGTGTGTTGGACTCCGTTTTCTTGGTTCTATGGCCTCCTCTTTCTTGCTTCTCATTTTCATGGATCACATCCTTCCACAGCTTTCTAAGGAAATATGTGTGGAAGTAAAACATTTTTGTCTGAAAGTGTTTTTACTGTAGGTATCACACTTTTCCAAAAGCTCTATTTTATACTCTGTTGATTCCTGTTTTGTAACAGCCTGTTCTTGTTTCATAGATACAGAAACTTCTCTTATTTCTCTGAGGTTATTAATAATTTGATAGAATTTTTTTGCCTTATTTTTAATTTGGTAGCATCTGGGATAAATCCTGACAACAAATATATATGACTATTATTGTCCACACTTCAAATTTGACAAATTCTGGGAGAGCCAGAATTTGAATATAGGCCTGTCACCAAGTGCCATCTCATTTTACCTGCCTTCCAATACATCTGGGGAGTCATTAGGAAGGATTTTCTCTTTTTCTAGCCAGCTGGGGAAGTTTTTGAAACTGATAACTCATGAATGACATTAGTTCTTTAAAAAAAAAAATTTTTTTTTTAAATGTTTATTTGTTTTTGAGAGAGACAGAGACAGAGTGAAAATGGGGGAGGGACAGAGAGAGAGGGAGGCACAGAATCTGAAGCAGGATCCAGGCTCTGAGCTGTCAGCCCAGAATCCGACGCAGGGCTTGAACCCACGAACCATGAGATCATGACCTGAGCCAAAATCAGACGCTTAACTGCCTGAGCCACCCAGGCGCCCCGGGATGGTTTCTTTTCGAGGCTCCAGGGGACAATCTGTTCTCGCCTCTTCCAGCTTCTGGCGGCTGCTTTCATTCCTTTGACTTGTGTTAATAATTTGATTTTAAATACTATTTTCTTTTGTTCTCCGCAGGTCTCAGTTTCCTCCAGATCCTAGTTTTGTTCACATAGGTATTTTTCTTCCATGTTGGAGGATCTCCTCCAATGTCTTGTGGTCATTAGCTATAATACTTTAAATGAAGTTACTGAAAAGCAGACTGGAAGCCCTGTGTACATTTAGGGAGCTTGTCGGTGGATGAATTTCACTTCCAGATGATCAAGTGGCAAGCCAATCTTGGGTATGGGGGCACCCTTGAACTTCTGGATGTGGCATTCTGGAGTCAGGGAGGAAGAAGGGGCCAGGGAGTTCTTCATTCAGGGTGCTTCCTTTCCAAGCCCCGTGCCTTGATCTAGCCCTTCTGTAAGCCTTGTATGTGTAAGTCTGGAGCCTCTCGTTTAATTTCCCCTGCCCCACACAGTTGGCCTGGATGCACAGAAGAGAGGAGGACATCTGGGAGCCTGACCACTGCATACACAGACTTCCAGACCTTGCTCCTTGTCAGCCCCTACCCCCACCCCCCACCATACCTGGTTCCTCCTGTTCCTAAGCCTTTTCATGCCACAGGATTCTTTCTCATTATTGCTCCCCTCTGCAAAATTTAGCTTCTTTTGCCTTTGATCTTTTTTCTTTAAGTTTATTTCTTTGGAGAGAGACAAAGAGAGAGAGCGGGAGGGGCAGAGAGAATCCCAGGCAGGCTCTGCATCATCAGCACGGAGCCCAACAGGGGGCTCAAACTCACAAACCGTGAGATCACGACCTAAGCCGAGATCAAGGGTCGGACGCTTCGCTGACTGAGCCACCCAGACACCTCTAGCTGCCTTTACTCTTTAAAGCCAGTTTATGGGGCCACCTGGGTGGCTCAATCGGTTAAGCATCTGACTTCGGCTCAGGTCATGATCTCACAGCTCGTGAGATCGAGCCCCACGTCGGGCTCTGTGCCGACAGCTCAGAGCCTGGATCCTGCTAAGGATTCTGTGTCTCCCTCTCTCTCTGACCCTCCCCCGCTCATGCTCTGTCTCTCTCTGTCTCAAAAATAAATAAATATTAAAAAAAATTTAAAAAAAAGATAATAAAGCCAGTTTATGACTTCACCCATTTCTGCTTTCTAAAAGTTGTGATGTCCTTTAAAATGGTTTCGATGCCTTTTATGCAGTCATGTTTTCATCCATTCCCTTTTTCCGTCTACACTTACGCCCTTTTTATTGCTTTGTAATACCTTTAGGGGATTCTAGGAAACAGGGGCAAATCTTTGGAGTTCATTCTCAACTAGTTGCCCCCCATCATCCAGAGCTTCCTTTAACGTCTGATTTGTCCACGGCTCCTTTCTTGCCTACGGCGCTGTGGGAGACGCGTTTGCTTATTTTGTTCTCCAATGGAAACCGCAAGTTCATCATCTTGAAGCAGAAGTCGGCCATGATTGCTATTCCCTACCAGATAGACTTATTCAAGCAGCATAAAACGTGGTTTAAGCATTTGTTTTGAACATTTTCAAACTGATGGGAAATTTGCGAGGCTAGTGCGATGAATTCTTACTTTCACAGGACAACGATCAAATTCAGGGAAGTTAACAGGAGTACAACGCTGCTCTGGCATGTTCCGTTCCTATGCAAAGTTCACTAATTATCCCGATATGGTTTTAAAAATATTCCCCCCGCCCCCCAGCGTGGAATCCAATGGAGGATCACCCTTCTCATTGGTTGTCATGACTGTTCGGTGTTCTTCAACCTGGAAACGCCTTTAAAATTTTTTCATGCCATTGACATTTGGGGTGGGTCCAGGCCAGTTGTTTTGTAGAATGTTCTTCCAGACGGGCTTCTCTGATGTTTTCTCATGATTAAATATAGGACAACCCGAGAAGTGAGGCCGAGTTGTACTCAGATCATCACATCAGAAGGCACACGATATTGTGTCTTGATCAGTTGGTTACGGTGGTGTCGGCCAGGTTTCTCCACCGTAAATTTTCTCTTTGAAAACAATAAATACCCTGTAGAGACGTACTTTGAGTCTGTGTAAATACCCGTTGTAAAATAATTTAATAGACCTTCTTTGAAATACAGCCGCTCTCTCTGGAGTCCTGAATTATAGTGGTGGTAAGAGGGTTATTGTACAGATTACAAGTCAGTCCTGCTAAGGATATGGTGGTGAACCAAATAGGATGTCCTTCTCATCTAATTGCTGTCAATGGCGAACTAAAGGGCCTAACACCTTGAGCATGAAATAGGGATGTCCTTCTCATCTAATTGCTGTCAATGGCGAACTAAAGGGCCTAACACCTTGAGGGTGATCTTTCCCATCACCTTTAGCGAGGAGTCCCTTTCTTTCTTTGGCAGTGCTGCTGCGTATGGTTCTGCAGGTTGCGCACTGCACCAGAACATTGTTCGTGTTGTGGACATGGTAGATTTCGTACATTTATCTTAACAGTTTTTCAGCAAAGCATCTCTAGGACAGGGGGTCTTTTTCTCATTTGCACAACGTACCCGTTGACTTTAGATATGGAGAGTGGGTTATAGTCGTTGCTTTCTACCAACAAAGTGGGTGCCGGTGTTTAAGACGATAGCTGAGGAATGTCAGTAATGTTAGACTGAGGCCAGTAACGTGAACGACTTCTGGGGGCGGGGGACGTGCTGACTGGGGAGACGGGAACTCAGAAGGGTCTCAGTCCGGAATTTAGGTCAAGCAGTCAGCACTTGTTAGAGAAGAGAGCAGACATGTCCACAAGTGAAGAGATCTACGTTAGAGGGATTTGAAAGATCATGAGTCAGTCCGATGGTTACCGATGCAAAAAGTTCCTAGAAAAAAAAAAAAATTAAGCAGAAGGAAACGAAAGGAGATTAAAACCCAGCTCATGACATTCTTGGAGCTGACGCATCTCAGAGGAAGTGGTTTGGGGTAAGAAGTGGAAGAAAGATAGACGTGTCCAGGGGAAAGAGGACTAGCTGCAGGAAAATCTAACCGGAGTGAAATCCCGGTCAAGTCTTGGATGGACTTTAAGACGAGCAGGAGAGCTCAGGAAGCAAGGACGGTTCTGAGAAAATGCCTTGTTTTTGGAGCGCCCCCCCCCCAAATCTACATCCCTCTCTGTGGCCACTGAGCATTGCCTCTGGGATGGTGGCAAACTGCACCCGCAATCAAACGCACCGTCTTTCCCCTGAGCAGCCTCTCCCGGAGCTTACAGCCTCAGGGAAGAGAGAACGGATGCGCGAGGAGTCATAGCGGAAGGGGGATGGTTTCAGGGAGAGATCAGTTGTAAGCCCCCTTGCCTAACGCTTGGACAAGATCCTGGTCGTGCTGGCCCATGGCAGTCCTGGTGGCCGTTGCCAGTTGCATACATGATTGACGTGCGTGTCCTGTCCTGCTGGTCTGGAAATGCCGCAGGAACAGGTGCTCCCTATATGCTCCCTCATGGAGAGGACAGGGCGGCCCGAAGGACAGACAGACTTGTGCATGGAGACGCAGACGTGTGCTGGCTGGCTCAGTCGGCAGAATAAACAGTAGCTTGCTAAAGATACCATTTTTTGGTTTTGGTCTTAACCCATGCCAAGTGAAAAGGATTACTAGGATCAAATTTCTTTATTGCGTCACTGTGATGAGTGTACAACTTAGACTTTCGGCACCTACTGCTTGAATTCCAAGGGCAGAACTGCACAGGGACAAGGGCTGGGGACAGGGCAAGCAAAAAGGTGCGTGAAACCCCCCGGCCCCGGCCCCCCACCAGCTTCTCATTTTCTGAACCGATGCACAGGAAGCTCACCCTGGTGGTAATTTGCCAGCTGTGCAAACTTCTGAGACCTCTTAGGATTCGGGTCTGATCTACCTCAAGTGTAATTACAGAGAGTATCTTAATGAAACCAATAAAGAGCCGAGAAGCTTCTGAAAGTTGCTGGCTGCTTGTGCCCCTCAGAGCTCTGTGGAAGGGTGACATAATGATCTCCGTATGGAAGATTCTGGAAGGAGGTGCCCTTGACCATGGATGCCGGGTGAGCCACCCCTAAGTGTTTCGCTGTGGCCGATCGACTTTTCCTGCTTCCTGCCAGTGCCCTTTTCAGCCTCTGGGTCTTGTGTTGAGCATGCCTGGAGCTCTTGTTCTTTTCCTGAAGGAAGAGCTCCACGATCACCTTCTCAGAAAACCCCTCCTGGATCTCGGTTGTCTCCAGCGTGTATCGCCTCCTGCTCTCGACGCTGTAAGCTTTGTCTTTTTACACGCTCGACTCAAATTCTGGCACCGGCTTGGTACCTCTTTGTTGCATGAATAAACCAGGCTAACTGAGGCGGGGCCGGATGGTTCTAGAACGGAAGAGGCGTGCCGTTTTCCGCGTCCCCGGCTGGAGGAGGCTGCCATCAGAAGCACCTATGTATGTTACCTTGTAATGTTGCCAGATCTGGAGCCACGTACTCCCTCGTGAAGGAGTTGACATCGGGATCCGTGCAGAGAGGAAGCTTCTGCCTCCTTCTCTCCCCGTGCCCCGCCCCACGTCTGTGTTTCAGCTGGGACGATTCATCTCTGCTCCTCTTGGAGAAAAGTGTGCAGATCCATGCTCTGGGGTTGGAAGTTGACTCGTGACGTTAACTAATGAGTACTCACGTTTATTGTGCATTTACTGTGTACCAGGGACCGTGCTTCGTGTCAAACATGCGTGACCTCATTTAATTCCCACACGATGGTAGATTACCCTCGTTATTCCTATTTTACAAGTAAGACATCTGAAGCTCAGAAGGCAAGTTCATTGGGTTCACGAACGCAAGGGCTAGGACTCGCGCCCGTGTGTCCCCACTGCCAAAGCTTTTGCTGGTACAGTCAGTCATTCTATGGTTTGCCCTGGCTTTCTGTTCTCCCTCCCACTTCTTTAAAAAAAAAAACAAAAAAAAAACACGAAACTTTTTTTTAAGTTTACTTATTTGTTTTGAGAAAGAAAGAGACTAGATAACACAGCGGGGGGAGGGGCAGAGAGAGAGGGAGAGAGAGAGAGAATCCCAAGCAGCGTGCAGCCCGACCGGGGGCTCAAACCCACGAACCGTGAGATCACGACCTGAGCTGAAGTCGGATGCTTAACCGACTGAGCCACCCAGGCACCCCCCTCCCTCCCGGTTCTGCATCACAGAAGCACTGGCTGGGGTCATGACGTCTCAGAGAAAGGAAAGGTGGTACAGGTCCTCTATCCGACCCGACTCCTGTTGGCACTCAGGAGAAAATGACATTTGTAAGCCACCACACTTCCACCCTTGGTCCGCAGGATGACGCAACCTACACTCTGGAGTCCCTGAAATAAGGACAGTGCTTAGCCTGGGAGACCCTCGGGGGATCTGCTGTGGCGTGCGTTTCCTTCTGACTGAATGTTACTGCTAAACACCGAAGATTCCAGCGGCCGGCCTTCCAGAGCCCCCGCGCCCCTGGGCTCTGTGTTTAAGCGCAGCCCTCGAGCAGCCCGAGATCGCAGACTCGTGGGATCGTGTGGAATAAAAACAGCGGGACCTGGTTCCCAGATTTACTCTACGGGACAAATTCCGGGCTGAAATCACAAGACCTCTCTCCCCACCTTCCCCGCCCCTCCCCCCCAAGTTCATCCACTCCTGCGGTTTAAGGAGAGCACCGTGGAAGCAGGTAGGTTTCACCTCCTGGTGATGTATTTGTAGCTACCACATGTGGCCCAGTGTTAAGTAGCTGAACATTTCTGCTTGCTAGCAGCCAAGGTCAGCCCTCACCTCCTACGGAGCTCCCGCGGACTTCAAAGAGCATTCCAGGAGCTTGCAGAGAAGAGGAAACGGACAGGGTTACCCCCGCGCTGCCCCCATTCATTTTCCGTCCTTGCTGCTCGCTGCTTCTTACAGCCGTGCAGGGGACAGAAGGGCAGAGGAACTTGAGGGGTTTCTTCAGATAACGTGCTAGGAGCCCCGACACTCGAGGGGGACGTCGCGTTCTCTTAGCAGCCACGTCTCAAAAACAGCATAACTAAATGTAATCTCAATCGGGAAGGTCCAAGGGTCAGAAAGCACAGGTATGCTGCATCAGCTAAGGACATCCTTGTTACATATAAAAGCCTCTCTCTTTCCCTCTCTCAGGGAACCAGCAGCCGCTTGGAGTGTCGGCCCCAGCGTGACAGTTCCACGGGTGGAGGCAAAGCCAGCCCGACAAGGCGCTGCCGACAGAGCGGACAGGAAATGTGCCATTTATAAACCCTCGCTGTGCCTAGCTTGAAAGCATGAATGAGGCTGGAATAAATAGAAGCTAGCTGGACACCCCCTGTTCGGAGAAGTCGTCACGGTGGTCAGCCCGTCGAATTTTCGCTTTGCTTTTCTTTTTTGCCGGTGAGGTTCTCAGAGCTCGAAGCGGCCCCTACAGTCTTCTATGTAGTTTTCTGTACTGAACACAAACCAACAAAGTCCGTACTTCGTTCTACTTGATCGTTTGCATGCGATGTTAAAGCAATATAATAATGGATTTGTTTAGATGTGCCAACGTTTGGCAGAATTTTTAGCATAGTACAATGGGTTCCGACAGAAGCAAAATTACTCCAATGGACTTGATGTGGGCATAATTTGTTAGATTAAACGAACAGTCGTAGAGTGTATTTTAAATGTTTTGTGTTTATTTATTTATCTTGAGAGAGAGAGAGAGAGAGAACTGGCGAGGGGCAGACAGAGAGGAAGAGAGAGCATCCCAAGGAGCCTCTGCCCGGTTAGCACAGAGCCCAACTCTCGGGGCTCGAACTCACCAACCTGGAGATCATGACCTGAGCTGATATTAACAGACTGAGCCACCCGTGTGCCCCTAGACTGATTTTTATTTTCGAATGTCGTCAGTCGACAACTGTCTGTCATCCGTCACGGTGCGTAAGGAGCTACGTTAGATACTGTGGGCATCACGTGTGTAGGACGGAATGACTCACGTAGAACATGGAAGATCCCCTTTGGTTTTCTTCCTGCAGTGATACACGTGGAGTCTGGACTCTGGATTCTGGAGTCCGGATTCTCTTGGGGACCAGAGGGGGTGGGGCCCTGCGATCGGCCCCTGCTCTTAGAGCTGTGCCACACGGTCTGAACTTGAGTCAGGCCCTCTGTCCCTCCCCTCTTCTAACCATGCGGGGGAACTGTGGCTGGAGCTGAGCTGGACATTTCTCTGTTTGTCTACCTGTGAAGCCAGCTGGCCCATTTGGGGCTTAAACTCAGGTTCTTAGACTTCTTCACACCTTTCTCTAGACAGCTTGCCGCTTGGGATGTAGATGCTAATTATTACTCCTTAATGACGGCTTTCTCTAATGGAGTCACCAAGGGGGAGAGACTCACTCTTAAAAGTGTGAGCTAGGTCCTTGGCATAGAAGCAAACAGTTTGGGTATTATGGGGCCAGTATGTCTCCTCTCACATTCCAGGGGACAGCTCCGTGGACATCACACCCCATGACCAGCCTACTCCACGATAATAAGCATTTATCAGGAGCTAACGAGTACCTGGAGACGGCGAAGCCATTGATGCAAACGTGTGAGCTGCAACCCTATTTTTTTGGTGACAACCAAAAGGCCACCGCGGTGACTTCTCGAGGCAAAGTTTGTCTTCCTCTGAAAATGTGTGATGCTATGGGTTAGTCAGCTTGAGTCAGAGCAACGTGAAAAGTGGCTCAGCGGATGGGCTTTGTTAGCTCAAGACGGAATGTTTTCCTTCCTTATGTTCTCGTATAACAAAGCTGGAATGTCACGAGACATATATGTACAAAGAAAAACCTTTACTTTTTAGTGAGTTCAGAATTTCCGAGTTATGGTACTCCAACACCTCCAATATGCACAGGAGTCTGAATCTTTGGTAGGCCTTGAGCCTGTAAGATGACGGTTAGAAGGGCCCGTGCACCAATTTCCAGATCTGAATAGTCACCACGTAGCACCCTTACCCCCTACCCTTCTCTCCCCATGTTCAAACTGTGTCTCCCTCGTCTCCCGTGGCACCCCTCGCTGAGCCCGGATGTGTGAACAGAACCTTCCTCAACAAAAGAGGTCAGGTCAGGTGATTGGGGCTGGCCCTTGAGATGACATTTATATGCCAGCTCTGATCTAGGTAGCTTCAGTCAAGGACATTTCAGTGTCCTGCTTGCTTTGATCTGCCCCTGGTTTGTGTTTGGCTAGTCCCACCCTCGTTCCCTCGTGACTTTTGTCTATTACCCTCAACATGGCGCAAATTTCCAACCTACCCTGACGGACTACACGTGCCCTGATAACTACCCAGAAGGAAAGGAGCTTTTCAAAGTCATCTGCAATTTCACATCACACGGTGAGGCCATATGATCGTCACTGACGTTTAACCAGTGCTAGCTAGACCTTAAGTCTCCAGCAGGCCTTTCTTCTTGGTTTTTGCAGACGGCCACAATCTGGTGTCTCTGTGTGCCCAAATTTCCATTCTCATTTAGGACACCAGTCAGATAGGATTAGGGCCCGCCCTTTTTACTTAATCGCCTCTTTAAGCCCCTGTCTCCAAATACGGTCACAAGGTCTGTAGTGAGGATGCTATCGTCTCCATTTTAAGCGATAAAGGAACGGAAGTTCGTGGAAGCTGAGTCGTTTGCCTGATGACCTTCATGTAGCAAGACTACATGCCATTTGCCTGCTCCGTATTTCTTATTCGGTTGTGTCTATCAGAGATATAATTGAGCTGACGGAGTGAATTTGAAAAGGCCCATTAAAACTTCTAGATTTCTTTCAAAGGAGGTGTATGTAGCAAGGCCGTCAATGGAGCGTCTGCCCCTTACCAGTGGCGTGTGACCTGCCAGAGGTCACTTCACCTTTCTGGCCCTTGGTTTTCTTGTCCATAAAAGGGGACAGTAATATACCAACCTTAGAGGGCTGTCATGAGGAGGATGTGAGATAACGTACCTTAAGGCCTCATAATAATATCTGTGCGCAGCAGGTATTACATATGTTGGTGGTGCGGCACCTGGGGGGATCAGTCACTTAAGCGTCCGACTTTGGCCCAGGTCGTAATCTCATGGTTCATGCGTTCGAGCCCCGCATCGGGCTCTTTGCTGGCAGCTTGGAGCCTGGAGCCTGCTTCGGATTCTGTGTCTCCCTCGCTCTCTGTCCCTCCCCCGCTCACGCCCTGTCTCTCCTTCAAAAAAATAAACATTAAAAAATGTGACTAACTAAATAGATAAACACGTCGGTCGCTATTATCATTTACGTGTTGTTATGCTGAGAAAGACGTATTTTCGGAAGGGGACAAAGTGATGATTGCTGTGTTTTAACATGTGAAGGTGTTATTCCATGTCAATTATTTGAATCTATATATTACACTTTTAAATATTATCACTTTTAGGGGTGCCTGGGTGGCTCAGTCGGTTGAGCGGCCGACTTCGGCTCAGGTCATGATCTCGCGGTCCGTGAGTTCGAGCCCCGCGTCGGGCTCTGTGCTGACAGCTCGGAGCCTGGAGCCTGTTTCGGATTCTGTGTCTCCCTCTCTCTGACCCTCCGTTGTTCATGCTCTGTCTCTCCCTGTCTCAAAAATAAATAAAACGTTTAAAAAAAAATATTATCACTTTTAGTATGTTATGTCATTTACATTGGCAGCGTGTCAGAGCCTGGTGTCTATGTCAAAAGTGATTTAATTCATCGGCTGTGTGTCACAAATGTGACACGGCACTGAGAATCAGACCAATAGTACCTGCTTGTAACACGCGTTGGGTGTACCAGTGGGCTTTGCGTAGAGTTAGGTGACATGCTAGGCCATTGTAGCAGCTGAAGAATTTTCTGGGGAGTTCTAAAAGACTCTAAGAGATGGTCATCATTCCCTAAAAGTCAGTGTTTAAACAATCCCCCCCAAAATGGCTCTGCAGTCACTCCATTATGCTGAGGTCTAAACCGGGCCAACGGAATGTTGTAGAATGAGGTCCATCAGAGCCCATGCTAAGTGGTAAAATTTGGCTTATCTTTCTAAACAAAGCCTTTTGCACTCCTGGTCTTCCATGTTTAAGAACAAATTGAAGTCAAATCGAATGAACTGAGGACTACTAGAAATGCTTTGTCTATCCTTAGGGTAAGTAGGCTACTGGAGAATCTATATATTTGGTTATTATTTTGTGAATATTGTTTTTATTAAAAAAAATTTTTTTTACATTTATTTATTTTTGAGAGACAGAGAGAGACAGAGCACAAGTGGGGGAGGGCCAGAGAGAGAGGGAGACCCAGAATCCGAGGCAGGCTCCAGGCTCCGAGCTGTCAGCACAGAGCCCAACGTGGGGCTCAAACCCGCAGACTGTGAGATCATGACCTGAGCCGAAGTCGGATGCTTAATCTACTGAGCCACTCAGGCGCCCCTGTTTGTTTTTATTTAGAAAAACAGTTGAAATAAATGGTCTCACTTGCCAACGTGATGGGATGGTGGAGTGAGTGAGCCCTATGTTTTCAGGCTTAGTGCTTACAGTGACATGGAGAAGGCAGTCAGGGAACTAGAAAACACAAATGTAATGGGATCGTATTACCTAATTCCAGGCTTGTAATAGTCCTAGTTTTTAATCTTTCCTCCCTTCGCCCAGGACTTAAATATTAATCACATCATATTTAAAAGTGTATCATCAAAATTATATATCTAATATATAATATATAAAAAATATATATCAAAATTATACATACATTGAACATATTTAACCAAACAAGGTCAACTTTATTAAGCAGTCATTATACATATGATAGCAAAACAAATTAGAGGAACATACTGGTAAAAGAAGAAAATACAGACACCATCGCTGTCAAAAAAAAAGTCGAGTTTAGGGGTGCCTGGGTTGGTCAGTCGGTAAGCGTTCGACTCTCGGTTTTGGCTCAGGTCATGATCTCATGGTTTCGTGGGCTCGAGCCCTGCGTTGGGCTCTGTGTTGACAATGCAGAGCCTGCTTGGGATTCCTTCTCCCTCCCTCTCTTTCTGACCCTCCCCCACTCACACTGTCTCCGCCTCTCTCAAAATAAACTTAATTTTTTTTTTTTAAGTTGAGTTTATAATTCACGTGAAGGATTGTTGGAATTTGCTGTTATTGTTGGCCGCTGGTGTAAGTCCAGGAAAGTATCGTCTGTCTGGGTGTCTCATGGGAATGTGACCACATGGGAGCGATGACCAGGCCTTTCTGAGCAGGTTCCCGCTGCCCCATGATGCCCTGAGTGTCATACCGCAGGGCTGTGGTTTCTCCCTTTGATAAACAGCCATACTAATGGGTGCTTCACCCATTATGGTGCTTCACTCCCTAAAGACATGGTAACCCCCATCTCAAAAGCCTCTCTAAAGGTCAAGCACAGACAGAGCTGTTGGCTTCAATGAAAATAACCAACACCATTTCATGAGTGCTTACTATGTGTCAGGCTCTTTACATGCATTCTCATTTAATCTTTGTGGTCATACCGTAGGGTAGATAATATCCTCATTTTCCGGGCGAGGTTACTGAATGTAGCAGAGACAATTCTATGTGTCGAGCACGTCTCATTTTTAAGGAATGTACCCCCCAACTCACTTGCCCAGTTAGGCTGGGACTACGTGGCTAGTTCTGGCCGCTGGTAAATGGAAATGGCACGTGTCACTTCCAGAGGAAGCATGAATAAGGGGGTGCGGGTGCCCTACACGCTGTCTTCCCATCACGGCAGCCTGTGTTGAGCTGGCAAAGTCCATTCAATTATAGAGGCTGGATTGCTGAGTCATTGCGTGGAGGACAGCCACCCTGGCGAACTCACCTAACTCACAGGGGACTTTATAAGAGTAAAATAGACATGTATTGTAGTTAACCACCGGCTTTTTGAGGTTCGTTTGTTACTGAAGCATAGCCCAGCCTATCCTGACTGATACACGGAGTCTCATGGGAAATCGTTTACTTGGCCATGATTTCTTGGACTCTGATCTAGGACTCCCTCTCAGATCTGTGGCTGCCAGGCATCTTTTATCCTTTCTAACATTATCTCTTTAGTTAGAAAAGGGAAAAGAGCTGAAGTCCAGAATGCAACAGTTAAGGCCCCCAGAGTGTGCTGCTATGGGACATTACAGTGTGATTTTCATTGTCTTCTCACCCGCCTGCAAGCTGATGGTCAGAAGAAACAAGTTGGTAGCTGGGTTAATGGATGTCTAAATGGCATTTAGTCTTCCAACTCCAGATGGCTTAACGTCAACTCCGTCTACACTCGTAGGCTGGATCCATCTTATGACCAGGGAATTTACCAGAAGGCTGAGAGGGCTAAAGGAAGGAGTCAGAGCTCTGGATTACAGAAATCACATGTTAGGTCCATGTGGATCTGGGCTTATACAATTGTAATTCCTCCACATGACTCCAGAGGGTATCCACGCTGGTTGTGTGCTGGGGCCAGAGAGATGGTTGTGTTGCCCAGGCTGGACCAAACCCAGCTGGGGGCGCCTGGGTGGCTCAGTCGGTTTCAGCGTCTGACTTCAGCTCAGGTCATGATCTCCTGGCGCGTGAGTTCGAGCCCCGCGTCAGTCTCTGTGCTCACGGCTCAGAGCCCGGAGACTGCCTCGGATTCCGTGTCTCCCTCTCTCTCTCTCTCTCTGCCCCTCCCCCGCTCACGATGTGTCTCTCTCTCTCTCAAAAATAAATAAACATTGAATAAAAATTTGGGGCGCCTGGGTGGCGCAGTCGGTTGAGCGTCCAACTTCAGCCAGGTCACGATCTTGCGGTCCGGGAGTTCGAGCCCCGCGTCAGGCTCTGGGCTGATGGCTCAGAGCCTGGAGCCTGTTTCCGATTCTGTGTCTCCCTCTCTCTCTGCCCCTCCCCCGTTCATGCTCTGTCTCTCTCTGTCCCAAAAATAAATAAACGTTGAAAAAAAAAATTAAAAAAAAAAAAAAATAGAAACCAGGTTTGTAGGTAGTTATTCGCAAAGATTTGGTGATTTATGCTGGACATTCATTCATGCGCTTGCTTATTGGTCATTTTTTGATATTTCCAGGTGTTAACCAAAGAAAGATCAATAAAACCAGTGCCCTTGCCCAGCAGGAGCCCAACCATCTTGATGTTGATTCTGACAAGTGAACGATTATAACACAGCATGATAGATATTACACTCCATAGAGACAAGCACATTCTGCCATATAATTGCTGAAGCAGGCCCCCTGATTCAGCTAGCTTGGGCCTGGGAGAGGCAGGAAGGTCTTCCCAGGGGAGCAGCCCATCAAGGTCTTGAAACCCAAGTGGTCCAGGCAAAGAGCTGTGTATAAAATTAAAAAGCCCGACTTTGAAAATTTCTCGGGGAAGCTAATCCTAAACCTTAAGGCCCGGAACCCACGCGGTCCACGGATAGGTCTCAGGTGTTCTCTAAAACCCCTAACTGGACCCTGAATTCTGTGTGCGGCTAAATGTTTCTGACGATACTGTCACCAAATTCTCAATGTTTTCCACAACTTCCAAAATTGGTCACCACTGCTCCAGAGGACAAGGCCGTCCTTTGGGAAATCTTGCTACTTTGTGGTCGAGAAATCTGCTCGCCTGTGGAAATTCGATGGTGAAGATAAGCTTATGGAGAATCGTGTCACTCCAAAGAATTTTCTGCAATATTCTTATGTCTGGGCCTTAATAAAACAAAATGGCTTCTAATCTCCATGCCAAGGTGTTGACTGTTTTTTAAAAATTCGAAAGATAGGGGCGCCTGGGTGGCGCAGTCAGTTAAGCGTCCGACTTCAGCCGGGTCACGATCTTGCGGTCCGTGAGTTCGAGCCCCGCGTCGGGTTCTGGGCTGATGGCTCGGAGCCTGGAGCCTGTTTCCGATTCTGTGTCTCCCTCTCTCTCTGCCCCTCCCCCGTTCATGCTCTGTCTCTCTCTGTCCCAAAAATAAATAAAAAACGTTGAAAAAAAAATTTAAAAAAAAAATTCGAAAGATAAACATACAGTTACGACGAAAAGACTTTCTCCCATCCCTCAGCCTTACCACAAAAGGAGACAATCTTAGCTGTTTCTTATATTTCCGGGGGGGGGGGGGGGGGGAATCAATCATAGACCAATATATACACATTTTGTTTCACTTAGAAATTGTATGCACTGTTCCGTCTCCTGCTTTTCTTTTCTCTGTCTTTCAAGGACGGGTACATCTCAGAGATTTTTCTGCATCAGCATGTGCTGGTCGAGATGGTTCTCTGGTTGGCTGCCACGGTCTTCCCTTGTCTGGCTGCATTGTCACGGGGTACCCAGCCCTCTGGCAGGACGCTCCTTGAGGTGGCTTCCAGACATCCAATGATGCCAATACACTGCGTATCCTCATACATCTAGCCTCAGGCACTTTTGCCAATATTTTCCTAGATCAAACTCCTAGCAGCACAGTGATTGGCTTCAGGTATAAGTATATTCACAATTTTGGTAGATATTACCAGCCGGCTTCTCCAAAGCTGAACACGGTGATTTTTGCCAACGTGACAGGTAAGAGCCATTCTTCCGAAGCGGCTTTATTCGTATGTCTTTAATTACGAGTAAGATTGAACGCCATTTCATACATTTATTCAGTTTGTATTTTTTACCTGTCCCCGTGAATTGCCGATGCACATCCTTTGTCCATTTTTCCACTGGGTGTGTGTTTTTCAAACTGAATTAATTAAACCCTTTGTCAGTTAAGGAAATGAGCCCTTATAATGTAGGTGGCAGAGAGCTTCCCCAACTTAGCTTCTGTCTTTTGCCTTTATTTAGAGTGTCTGGGGCCAGGCTACGTTTTAAAATTTATCCGTATTTAGATTTATCAACACCCGGAAAAGCTGTTGAGGGTTGAACCGGGTCTCACGGCCCCTTCAAGTCTACAGAAGACTATAATTAGCTAGTTGTACTAACAATCACAAAACCTAAAGTATAGAAGGTCTTTGCTGACTTGGGTAGGCAGGTGTAGGGCACCTCTGTTGTCTAGAACTTTCCAATGATTCAGCTCTCCTGTAAGATACAGTCCTCTGGGTTCTAGCCTCTAAACAGTACGATACTACAATCAAGATATGATTTTTTCAAATGTCTTTATTGTTGCCACAGAAGCCATATAGTTCACCGCGGTGATTAAATTCTTAAAATCCGGTCTGTTAAGACCATGCCTATCACTCAAAAATGTGCTGGATGAGTCCGTGAATATTTGGGGCAGAAGGAAAGTGATTCGCAAAGGGATGAACCTCTCTAGAAGTTTCGATGAATTCAAGAACTCTCAGACTTCTCAGGGGAGCGGGGAGAAGAAAAGAAGACATTTGAAGGAAGACATTAAATGCCTTTGAGGTAGGGGCACCTGGGTGGCTCAGTCAGTTGGGCGTCCGACTTTGGCTCAGGTCACGATCTCGCAGTTTGTGAGTTCGAGCCCTGAGTCGGGCTCTGTGCTGACAGCTCAGAGCCTGGAGCCTGCTTCGGATTCTGTGTCTCCCTTTGTCTCTGCCCCTTCCCTGTTCATACTCTCTCTCTCTCTCTCTCTCAAAAATAAATGTTAAAAAAAAATTAAATTACTTTGAGGGAGATGTAAATAATTTACAACCTAGTTTTCCACTTTTTTTGTGGAACACAGATCATCACCCTTGTAAGTTTTTATAGCTATAAACTTACACTGTTAAGGAAAACTCAGCCAACTAAAATATAGAGCTTCTCAAAACCTTGATATGTCTATGATTCACCTTGGGATCTCAAGCAAGTTCTGATTCGGTTGGGGGCTAGGGTGGGACAAGGTTCTGCATTTCCAACCAGCTGCTTCTCCCCAGACCTCACAAGTAGCCAGGCTCTAAAATACACACAAGGGGCGCCGGGGTGGCTCAGTCGGTTAAGCCTCTAACTTCAGCTCAGGTCATGACCTCATTCACGGGTTCGAGCCCCGCGTCGGGCTCTGTGCCGACAGCTCAGAGCCTGGAGCCGGCTTTGGATCCTGTGTCTCCCTCTCTCTCTGCCTCTCCCCCACTCATGCCCTGTTTCTCTCTGTCTCAAAAATAAATAAACATTAAAAAAAATTTTTTTTTAATAAAATAGAATGCACAGAGCTTGAATCTTCCTCCTGGGCTTGCTGGCTCTGCCTCCTTCCTTGTTCCTTCCTTCTTCCTCTGGCCACGTGATCTGATGGTATTTACATGTGCGTAAACATCTGCTTTATATATGTCTCTATATTTCTGTTTCCTAAAACATTAATTGAGAAGTAGGCCATTGTTACAGAAACCACAATGTACTTCATGACAAACCATTGGGTACAAAGGCAAAACGTTGACAAATTGACACTTTCTTGCTTGGTCACGCCTGATTTAAGGAAATGAACCCCAAATAGGCTATGTGAATTGGAAATTGCCTTCAACCACATTTAAATGGTTCTCCCTTCAAATATTAGCAGTTGAGTGTGTAAACCAATATTTCTTTTCTAATCAAAGGTTTGCGGCAAATGGTTTATAAACGAAAGAAAAGAGGGAAGAACGCTTTGAGGTGTTTCTAGTAATAAGAGTGGAAATAGGAGATTTTCTTTCTTTAAATGGCAGATGCCGGCCTCAACCAAAATTCAGCCTGCTCTGGTTTTTGTACGAGAAGCTGACCGTCGTTGGAGAGTCCGAGGCCCGTGCGTCTCTGCCAGCGGTCGTAATAAATATTTTTCGGTGGAAAACTAGTCGAAGATCCAGCCACATTAAGGGAGAATCTATTAACGGAATAATTGTATAGCGAGGACCCCCGAAGAAAAGCTTCCAAAATTCCATTATCTTAACTGTCACTCGCCACTTTGAGCTGTCTTTGGAGCTGTGTGTTTTCATGAATTACCCGAGCTGTTTGTTTTTCCTTTATCACTCATCACCCTGTCAGCCGGGCCATTCATAACAACTTTTGGCAGTTCATCAGGGGAGTTCAGAGCTTGAATAGGACCCTATCCACTCTCACACCTCATTGTGTGAAACTGTTTACCAGCATTGCCTTTTTCTGTAAATATTACAAGCAGAGTCCTGAAAGGAAAGACGTGTAAAAGCAAAATGGCCTAACCTCGTCGCAGTTGGCTGCGCTGGCATATCTGGGTTGGCTGCGAATTTGCAAGTCCTTGTGTTTTGTTGATCCCGCCGAATAATACCTAGTCGCCAGCCTTGAAGTCTTGCGTCTGCTGGTTAATTAGACAATATTTAATTTGACTGAGCATTTGTGTCACTTTGGTGGAAGTGAGACTTTGCAATTAGGGAACACAGAGCGGGTTCCTGTCACCATTCGGCGCCCGTGCTCTCATTTAAGGCACAGTTGCTTCGGTGGATTGTCACACTTGATGTGCCGAGTTCCTCCCCCACTGTCTTTCATGCTTGACTGGCAACAAGGTGGCCCCTATTCTATAGCCAGCAGCACACGGACAGAGTCTCCTGGACTTAACGGCCGAAAGTTTCTGCATGATTCACCCACTGGAAATAATTTCCTATCTGAAATGAATGTCGCCAATTCTCTATGGAGGCTAATATCACCAGCCTTCAATGGGTATGATTTTTTTTTTTTTTTTTTTTTTTTTTTGGTCTTGACTTTGGCTGAAGTTATACATGCACAGATTTTAAAGTGTCAAACGGTCCCAAGTGTGGGGAGGAAACATCGCAGTCTCCCCAGCTCCCCCTTCCCCAGAGGCAACCACTTAACGGCTCTCGCGGCAGATTGTTTAGAAATTAATTTCACAGTGAGAAACAGCCTGTTTGGCTTTGCCTGGTTTTGGACGCCACGGAAATGGAATCATACTGTGGTGACTTGCTCCTTTTCGGTTACCATTAAGGTATTTTGTCTTTTTTAATTACTCCTTTTTTTTTTTTTTTTTTAAGTCAAGGTATAATTATGTACGATGAAATGCACAGAGCTGAAATGTACAGGTCGACGTTTTGGCAAATGAAGGCGCCCATGTAACTGTATACCCGTCAGACTGTGGGGGTACTTCACTACCCCAGGGAGGTCCGTGTCCCTCCATGAAGCGATCGCTTTTATTTCTATCATCCTAGATTACGTTGACCTTCTCTAGAACTTCCTACATCCTCCACTCCCCCCCCCCCCTTTTTTTTTGGCATCGCTTTTGCTCAAAATGATGTTTCTGAGGCTCACGCAGAAATTTCTTCCTTTTAACTGCCACATGGTAGTTTCCACTGAGGTAGTAAACCCCCGTTTGTTCACAAACGTGCTTGCTGACGGCCATTCGATTGTTTCCCGTTTTTTTTTTTGCTATCATTCTGTCTTTTTATTAGCGAGTTGCAGAAAGTTCGTGTATTTCTAGATAACAAATCCTGTGTCAGAAGTCCGCTTGGCAAACATTTCTCCCAGGCTGTGTTTCATTGTTTCCTAGTGGCGTCTGATAAGCACACATTTCAATTTTTGATTATGCCCAATTTATGATTTTTTTTTTTTTGTCACAATGAGTGCTTTTCGTATCCTGTCAGGGAAATCTTTCCCGACCACAAGGTCATACAGATAATTTCCTATGTTTTCTTCCAGAAAACATTGAGGCTTTTGGTTTCAGATTTTACCTTAAAGCCTCTAAAGTTGGTATATGGTGTGAGGTAGAGGTCATCTTTTTTTTTTAATGGATATACAATTATTCTAGTGTTATTTGTTACAAAAACTTTCCTCTCCTCAGTGTGCGTGGGCGCGTGCGCACGTGTGTGCGTGTGCGTGTGTGTGGACACGTGCATGCGTGCACCTTTGTTGAAAATCAACTGACCGTATTCGCGTGGATCTGTTTCCGGACGTTATTCTGCTTCATGACTTGTTTCTCTAACTCTATGCAAATAACCCACTGTCTTCATGATTGTGGGTTTATAGTAAGTCTTAAACGCACGGAGTGTAAGTCTTCTAAACGCGTTCTTCTATTTAAGGGTATTTTTACGATTCGTCGTCTTTTGCTTTTTCATATACACATAGAATCTGTTTAATTTCCACTAAAAGGCTCGTGAAATTTTGATTGGGATTGCACCGAACTGTATAGATCTAGTTGAAACTCTTCCAGTTCTGAAGCATGTTATGTGGCTTGTTTTTAGTGAGTATATTTCTGCAAGATGTAGTAGTTTTTGGAATATGAATCTTGCACGTACTTTCTTAAATTTATTTTGGAGTAGTTCATGTTTTTCCCGCAATTGTAAATAAATGGCTTTCTGATTTCATTTCCTATTTGCTTGCTGGTAAAAAACTGAAACAGAATTATATTTTACATACCGACCTTGATTCCTATGACTTTGCTAAATTCATTTTGCAGTTCTGGAAGTTTCGGGGGGTAGGTTTCTTAGAATGTTTTATGTATACGATCATGCCAGCTGTGAAGTTTGCTTCTTTTTCATTTGTATCCCTTTATGTTTTTCTCACACTGTTGTACTAGCTAGGACCTTCCATGTATTACTGAATAGAAGTGGAGAGAGAGTGGCTATCTTGTTCCCGAACTAAGAAGCATTCAACATTTCACTATTAAGTAGGACATTAACTGTCATTCTTCTGTAGATGCCCATTATCAGGCTGAAGAAATTCCTTTCTTTTCCTAGGTTTTTGAGTTTTTTTCATGAGTGGGTGTGAAATCTCATCAAAAAGTTTTGCATCGGGATCTTTTTTTTTTTCTTTTTGATTCTATTAAGGTGGTGAATTACAACTATGGATTGGTTGTAATAGAGTAATACAATAATGTACTGTAAATACAACAATGTAAAAATTTTTTAAAAAATCACGGGAAGGCAACCTTGCAATCCTGGCCTAAGTTCCACTCACAAATAACATCTATCCTCTTCATCTAATGCTGAATTTGATTTTTAAATTTTTTTTTTAATTTTTTTTTTCATCGTTTATTTATTTTTGGGACAGAGAGAGACAGAGCATGAACGGGCGAGGGGCAGAGAGAGAGGGAGACACAG
Source organism: Puma concolor (assembly GCF_028749965.1). Taxonomy (NCBI): domain Eukaryota; kingdom Metazoa; phylum Chordata; class Mammalia; order Carnivora; family Felidae; genus Puma; species Puma concolor. Next base: position 86,302 of record NW_028240293.1, read on the forward strand.
AATCGGAAACAGGCTCCAGGCTCCGAGCCATCAGCCCAGAGCCCGACGCGGGGCTCGAACTCACGGACCGCGAGATCGTGACCTGAGCTGAAGTCGGACGCTTAACCGACTGCGCCACCCAGGCACCCCTGAATCTGATTTTTAAACATTTTATTGAGGACTCTGTATATATATTTATTCCTGCATCATGTTGGTCTAGACTTTTCTTGTAATGTGTTTGTCAGGTTTTGGGAGCAGGGTTATGCTGGCCCCATAACAGAGCTTAGAAGGCATTTCCCTCTATTTTCCCCAAGACTTTGGTGTAAAACTGGTATTGTTTTTTTCCCCTAAAACTTTGATAGAATTTCTGGGCTTGGGGTTTTCCTCGTTGAGAGGTTTTTCATTATGAATCCAATTTGAGAATAGCTTTAAAGCTTTTTGAGTTTTTCCATTTCTTCCAGTGCTAATTTTTGGTAAGAGGTGCTTTTCAAGGAATTTAACCACTTGCACTAAGCCTGGAATTTATAGGCATAAAATCGTCAATGCTTTTCACTTTTTGGAGAAGTGACACCCTTTTCCTTCTAAAATAAGCCCCTTTATTACCGGTAATATTTCTTGTCTGAAGCCAAATTTGATAACAATAGTAAAGCGAGTTCAGATTTTTGTTTTTGTTTTTTGTTTTTTTGAGCGGTGTCTACACAGTATGTTTTTTTTTTTTTTTTCATCCTTATCCTTTTCATTTTACCCGTGTCTTTATATTTAAGCTGGTCTTCTACAGGTTGCGTAGAGGGAGGTCTTGGTTTTTATCTAATCGAACAGTCTGCATTTTAATTAGTGCGGTTTACATTTAATGTGACCATTGAGGTGCTTGAATTAAAACCTATCACGCACCCAGGTGTTTTCTGTCTGTTCCCTTTGCTTTTTGTTTCCTTTTTCCTTTCTGTTTGCCTCCTTTTTGGTTAATTGAGCATTGTTTATGATCCAACGTTATATCCACCATTGGGTTTGGGTTATCATGGGCACCTCTTTTTTTTTTTTTTTTAAGAGACTCTTTTGTTTATTTATGTTGAGAAAGAGGGAGCAAGTGGGGGGGCAGGGGAGAGACAGAGAGAGAGAGAGAGAAAATCCCAAGCAGGCTTTATGCCGAGCCCCACGCAAGGTTCCATCCCACGAACCGTGAGATCGTGACCTGAGCCAAAACCAAGAGTCAGACGCTTAATCTCCCGAGCCACGCAGGCGCTCTGGGACACCTCTTCTGAAAAAAAATTTAGTAGTTACCTTAGAGTTTACCATATACGCCTTAGGTAATTAAAGTCTCCTTTCAACTAATATTCTGTTTTATGACTAGTCCAAGGACACCGGTACATCCCCCAATCTCTTGCTCACATTCTTATTCTATTGTTGCTACATATTTACTCCTAGATAGGCTGTAAGAACACAATACTACTATTTTTGCTTTTGATAGTTAGCTTTCAGAGCAATTCAAAACACTCAGTTGGTTAAGCGTCCGGCTTGAGCCCGGGTTCACGATCTCGCGGTCCGAGCCCCGCGTCGGGCTCTGGGCTGATGGCTTAGAGCCTGGAGCCTGCTTCCGATTCTGTGTCTCCCTCTCTCTCTGCCCCTCCCCCGTTCATGCTCTATCTCTTTCTGTCTCAAAAATAAATAAACGTTAAAAAAAAAAAAACACTAAAAAACAGATGTCGAACTTGTATTTACCCTTAGTTTTTTGGTTCTCAATTTCCTTGTGTAGATTCCAGTTTCTGTCTGCTGTTGCACTCCTTCTGCCTGGAGAACCTTCTTTCACATTACTTACCGCGTGGGTCTGCAGGCAATGGATTCACTCCGATTTGGTATTGGTTTGGGTTCGGCAAAGCCCTTTAATTCTCCTTCTCTTTTCGAAAGACATCTCTGCTGGGTATAGGATTCTGATCTGACGGACTTTCGTTGCTGTTCAGTTACAGAGACATCGTCTGTTACCTCCTGGGTTGCGTAGTTTCTGAAAAGAAGCCTGTGACAAGTCTTAGCTTTCATTTTTATTCTGCTGTATGGAATGTGTCTTTTTGCCCTGCCTGTCTTCATAATTTTCCCTTTGTCTCTGGTTTTCAGCAGTTTCCACATAACATGCTTATGGTATTGGGTTTTTTTTTTATGTTTATTTATTTATTTTTGAGAGAGAGAGAGAGAGAGCACAGCAGGGGAGGGGCAGAGAGAGAGAGAGAGGGAGAGAGAATTCTAAGCAGGCTCTGTGCTGTCAGGCCTCGAACTCACAAACCATGAGATCATGGCCTGAGCTGAAACCAAGAGTCAGACACTTAACTGACTAAGCCACCCACATGCCCCCAAACAACCTCATTTCTTTTTTTTTTCTTTACATTTGTTTATTTATTTTGAGAGAGACAGGCAGAGAAACAGGGGCAGAGAGAGAGAGATGGAGAGAAAGCATCCCCAGCAGGCTCCGCACTGTCAGCCCAGAGCTGGGCGCGGGGCTCAAACTCACAAACTGCAGGATCATGACCCGTGCAGAAGTCAGACACTTAACTGACTGAGCCACCCAAGCGCCCCGGGTTCTGGGGGCTCTTGTGGAAGGGGAGCATTTATTCTGCGTGGGGTTCTTTGAGTATCTTGGAAGGGTCGTTTGATATCTGTCATTCGTTTTAGAAGAAGTCTTGCCTATTATCTCTCCTTATCATTTCTTCGTGGCAGGCTAACCGCCCATAGTTAGATCTTTTATTTGTACCCCTCTCTTGGATGCTCTGCTGTGTCTCCCCCCGCCCCCCCCCCCCCACTCCATCCTTCCCCACCGTTCTGCAAATCAATGCCAGAGCTGTTAGGAACCTAGTTTCCATATGCGTGAGGCTGACTAAAGAAACTCTGTTGCTCTTGTCTCCTCTCTCCTTCCCCAAATCCCTGCGGGTTTATCCCTTTAAAACATTGTTTCCTGCCATGTTAGGAGGGGAATGAAAATAGATGCAGGTGTGCCCAGCGTTCCATCTTTACCCAGAAGTTGACTTGGCATTTCATTGTTTAAATTACGCTTACGCGGTGATAAAGACTACAGTTTGTACTGTCGTCGGAATGAACTAACGCGTTATATCTTGTTTTCTCATTTGGAAAGATTTTTGCCTTCTCAGAAACAAGGGAAAAGAATCGCCAATAACAGTGGCTAACATCTCTCGTCCATTCTGTGTGCCTTGGTTGTAAACGTTGCTCTTGAATTAACTGATTTACTCCTCGCAGCGACGTTATGATGTAGACGATCTTGTTATACTCAGTCTTACGGTTGCGGACAGACTGAGGTACAACTAGGTGAAGGCATTCATCCAAAGATGCAGAAATACAAAATGGCAGAACTTGGTTTCTTAACCACTTTACGCTGAGCGCCTTTAGCGGATGGGAAGAGAAACCCTTTTAGGTAATATCTTTGCTTTTGGTCTCTGGGATTCTTTGTGTACCACTGTTAAGTCTCTAAGAATCTTAATCCATGAATCAGCAAGTACGAATTCAGTGCCTCTTATGTGCCCCCAATCGTTTTGTTTGCCGTGAGGGTACAAAGAATATAGCAGGGGTTTTTCCTTCAGGAAGTTTACATGTCTCCAAAGAAAAGGCTCCCCAAAATATGAAAATACGCCTTATGAGAAGTCCAGAATGGTATCACCATTCAGAAAAAAAAAAAGAAAGAAAAGTAAGATTGATTTGATGTGGATGCTCCAAAACCATGAAAGGACAATAAAAACAATGATGATTATTCACAAGTTTGCTCAGCTTCTGACTTATTCATGCACCTTTTCACTTTTTGTTTTTTACCTCTTTCCCCTTAAGCGTCGTATCGTTTCCAAATACTTCCTCCCAAGAACAAAATAAGAGGATTGATAACAAACTCGAAAGTTCTTTATAAAAGCTTCAAGTGGAAAGAGTCTCAAATTCTTGGTCCAGGTATATAAAACCTGGAAGATACACACACACACACACACACACACACACACACACACACACACAGGTGTAAGCATCCATGTGCACTTTTTATTCCAACTCTCTTCCTTCCCCCATCGAGGTGGTTAACTGAGAATGGACATGTATCAGTGGTGTTCCTTCACATTTCTGGAATAACTGTGAGTAAATAAAGGATGTAATTGATACAAGGTCGTGTTTAGATTGGCTAGCACCCTATCTGACTCTTAAGAGGCCCCTGACTAGGGTTTATTGTTTCACTGATTGAATGAATGAACTTAAGGGAATTTATAAACCTTCTTATAAACAGTAGTCCTCTTGAGTCTGTATTCTGATCGGAAGAGATTTCCTAATGCAAGGTGCACCAGCATGTCTCAGGGAGAAGGGAAGTTCTATGGGACCGAGAGGCTGCGTTTATTCACAGTCGCGGCCCCTCTCTCCCATGCTGTACCGGGCAGACAGCAGGCACTCCATAAATATTTGTTGGATGAAAAACCGAATCACTTGACATCATCTGCTTTGATGCTGGAGGAGGTCCACGTGCCACGCAGAATTCCAGACACAACTAACGGTGACAATACAACGCGTTTTTCAGGAAAAGCTTGACAACACGATGGCCGGGCCGTGCACTTTGGAGCCATGCAGCCCGGGGATCTGGTAGCTAGGGAACCCCAGGAAAGCTGTCCACATTCTGCAAGACTTCGTCCCCCAAGGTTTGGATTTGGAGCAGTAACAGTATTCGTGTGCGTTGTAGCCGGTTCAGTGAGACACTCCCCACCGAGAGCTTGTGCCACGACCCCCTCCCATAAGTGCTCGACAAATGGTAAATCAGGGATTGTGACACGGAGATTTCGGGAGTTGAGGCAGTGGCCTTTTGGGTCTCTAGAGAATCCTGACAAAAATGGAGAGACCTGAAACAGAGGTGCCTACATCCTTCCTGTGTGTCTCTTTTCTTGCTTTAGGTGTTTTGAGTGGCCTTTGGCTGGCTCTAGGGGTATGTGGGAAGATACGGGACGGGATGGGAACTAGAAACCCTTTCCGCGTTTAGAGAAATGCCCTCTACCAAGGATTTATGCCGACAGGGCACCATGGGCCCACCCTATCCGCTGAGGATGAAAACAGCCACAGACAATGGGATATGACACAGTAATGAGTTCTCATTTGTCAGGTGTCAGCTTGCTGATGCGGTCTGAGGATATGGTGTTCAATAATTCTTAGAAACTGGCAATAACAATACCATTTGCACAGAAGTTCCTACCGTTTTCACAGCCCTCCGCACACCCCATCTGTTGTAATTTCCACCACAACGCTTCGAGGAGCCCGAACTGAATATCACCGCTCCCATTTTATAGGTGAGTACATCCGTCCTGAGAAGTGAAGCGACCAGGCCCAAGGCCGTCGGCGGCTCAGTGACTGACCTCGGACTTGAACCCATGTCCTCCCTCCGGGTTTGTTACTTTTTTTTCCCATGAAAAGCCAGCAGGCTCTTCGTTCTAGAGAATTCGTCTACGTTGGTTATGAAGTGTGCTTGCAAACGCCCTTAAGGACTTGTGTTTATAAAGGTGTCTGGTAAGGGGTAGCAGCAGCCTGAGTTTTAAACCTCATTTTCTTTTTGATCCAACACGGAACGAAGTTTTGTTTTGTTTTTAATCTGGATGCGCCAGATCTTTGATGACGTCAGCAAGGAAACATCCCCCTCCTTTGGGTAAAGCAGGAAGTGTGAGACTGTGGTTATTTTAATCAGTTGCTCCATGGGAGGTCTGCTAAGCAGAATGAACCTCAGGACAGAGAACGGTGAAACTCCAGAAGGCGTAACCTCACTGGCAGAGGAGGTCTTTGTGGATGATTCCTTATCGTGGTATCCTTTTCATCCTCAATTTATATTCCAAGTTGTTACCTAGAATAAATCCTACTCTTTCTTTCTTTCTTTCTTTCTTTCTTGAGAGAGAGAGGCAAAGGGAAAGGGAGAGAGAGAATCCCAAGTAGGCTCTGTGCCTGCAACACAGAGCCTGACGTGGGGCTCGATCTCACGAAGCGCGAGATCATGACCTGAGCCGAAATCAAGAGTCAGACGGTTCAGCAATGGAGCCACCCAGGTGCCGCAGATCCTATTGTTTCGAACTGACGCGCTAACCGTCTTTGTTTTGAATGGAAAAGAGGGAAGATGTGCCAATACCCCTGGAGCAGCACAGGAAATATGCCTAAAGTGGAATGTCTTTCGCCATCACGAATAACATGAGTCTTTACAGTTCTCCAAAGTAAATTGTCCCTGTCCAGCTGGTTTCCTATTTACGTGGATTGGTGGCATCTTCTGGGTTTCCAGGTGACACGCATTCTCTCCAGAAACCATTCTTAAGGTCGTGGTCAAATTCCTTAATGAAGACCGGGAAGCCAAACTGGCTAGGCTGTGCATACAACTGGCCGGGAACAGGCTGATCTTCTCCCTTCTGGGTTCTTAAGAGAGGGTTGGCTGAGAAAGCCATGAAGAGCCACGATGACCGTGCCAAGTCTTCCGGTGTGAGGCCAGCCACATGAAATGGAACAGTCGAGACTTGCATCTAGCTCCCTGCTCTCCTAGCCGAACGCTGTCAGCCCTCACCCTCGTGGTCTCTGCTGAGATAATGGCTTCCCGGGGGGAACCGCTAGAAGCTGGAAAACAGAGGCCTGAGAGAACTTTTAAATATGAAATTATAACACTGTGCCCACGGAGATTCTTATTTTAAAAAACCCAGAGGAAGGTTATATTAATATATTTATTTAATATTTATGTACCATATTTACATTTACAAAACGCTTTAGAGTGTAACGGAATGGGCAGAACTTTTTATCAGGGCATATAATTGTCTTTTCTTTCATATTCATTTATTCCTTTGATTTGTATAATGTGTTCTCCACTTGGTCTACTGAGATCATGTACAACGGTAACAAACTTTAAATAAGATTAATAAAAGATTATTTTGTATCACTCACAGGGAAAACTGACTAGGGCCGTGCCGGTCTCCGTTTTTTGTTTGTTTGTTTGTTTTTTTGTTTTTGTTTTTTTGTTTTTTTTAATAAATGTTATGCAAAACAGCATCCTACCCCAGAATTGTGTCTGTAACCCCAGCTGTGCTTGCTCATGGTGCTTTAAAAATTGGGGCGCCTGGATGGCTCAGTCAGTTAAGCGTCCGACTTCGGCTCAGGTCATGACCTCGCGGTCCGTGAGTTCGAGCCCCGCGTCGGGCTCTGTGCTGACCGCTCAGAGCCTGGAGCCTGTTTCAGATTCTGTGTCCCCCCCCTCTCTCTCTGACCCTCCCCCGTTCATGCTCTGTCTCTCTCTGTCTCAAAAATAAATAAACATTAAAAAATAAATAAATAAATAAATAAAAATAGATTGAACTCCTACTCCTCATCTATTTTGTGGTATTCACTGTCCCCCCCCCCCCCCCCCTCAGGTGGTCAGGGATCTCGCCACGTTGGATGAGGAAATGTCTCCAGTGTGCATCGCCGGGAGTGATCAGCTACACCCTTCTTTCAGTCCCTTCCGCCTGGAACTCTGCCCTCCCCTCCCCCACCCCCATGGTCAGATAACTGCCGCTTTCAGTTTCTTCAAGCCCGAAATCAAGGGGCGCTCTCTCCAAGCCGGTCCCAAGCCCAGATCTCAAAGAACTCCCTGTCTGAGGCGTATCTCTTTCATTTGCTCTATAGCACATAGTACTCTGTGTTAAGAACCCTAGAATTCCAGGGGCACCTGGGTGGCTCAGTCGCTTGAGCTTCCGACTTGGGCTCAGGTCAGGATCTCATGGTTCGTGAGTTCGAGCCCCGCATCGGGCTCTGTGCTGACAGCTCGGAGCCTGGAGCCTGGTTCAGATTCTGTGTCTCCCTCTCTCTCCGCCCCTCCCCCTGCTCATGCTCTCTCTCTCTCTCAAAAATAAACATTAAAAAAATTAAAAAAAAAAAAAAAAGAACCCTAGAGTTCCAGGGTTTGCTGAGAATAGATTTTAAAACTGTGCTGATGAGCTAATATTTCATCATTTCTCAATTGTTACGACCTGCTTTAAAACCAGTCCCTTGGGGCGCCTGGGTGGCGCAGTCGGTTGAGCGTCCGACTTCAGCCAGGTCACATCTCACGGTCCGTGAGTTCGAGCCCCGCGTCAGGCTCTGGGCTGATGGCTCAGAGCCTGGAGCCTGTTTCCGATTCTGTGTCTCCCTCTCTCTCTCTGCCCCTCCCCTGTTCATGCTCTGTCTCTCTCTGTCCCAAAAATAAATAAACGTTGAAAAAAAAATTTAAAAAAATAAATAAATAAAAAATAAAAAAAATAAAACCAGTCCCTTAAGGAATCTCTTTAGTGTCATGAACTCTGAAGGCTTATAATGTGTTTCCCCTCTTTTGGAGGACTCAGATCGTTACTGAGGATGGCCTGCAAATATGTGGCTGGGGCAAATGCCTATACTGGGTCCGAACTTACAGGTTCGAAATAACGTGTATGTATAATCAGTAGATTAAAAGTTATTCTCAAAAAAAAAAAAAAAAAAGAGAGAGAGATTTTCTCATCCCTGTATACTTGTGTGTGAATATTAATTTTTTTTCTTTAAAACCTGTAGGCAGGATTGCTTCACCAAAGTTTAGTTAGAAAGACCAGGGGGGCGCCTGGGTGGTTCAGTCGGTTGAGCGTCCGACTTCGGCTCGGGTCATGATCTCGCTGTTTGCGGGTTCAAGCCCCACGGTGGAGCTCTGTGCTGACAGCTCGGAGCCTGGAGCCTGCTTGGGATTCTGTGTCTCCCTCTGTCTCTGCCCCTCCCCAGCTCGTGCTCTGTCTTTCTCTCAAAAATAAATAAACATTAGACAAAAAGGAAGAAGAAATTTATAAAGAAAGACCAGGGCAGGGGCGCCTGGCTGGCTCAGTTGGTTAAACGTCTGACTCTTGATTTCAGCTCAGCTCATGATCTCATGGTTTGTGGGTTCGAGCCCCCTTATCGGATCCTCTCTCTCCTCTCTCTCTAACTCTCCCTGACTTGCGCTCCCCCCCCAAAATAAATAAATAAGCTTTAAAAAAGAAAAGAGAGACCAGGGCAGAGACCCGTGCTGCTGAGGGGGGCTGGGGGACAGACAGACTGGTTAAGTAGTTCTCAGCTCAGGCTGCACATTATTAATAATGTTATATATATATATATCCTACCAACCAGGACCAATAAAACTCAGATCTGGGGTGGGGGGGGGGGTGGAGCTCAGGCACCAGTATTTTTTCCCGATTTGCAGCAAGGGGATGAGAAGCACTGGGTCAGCAGGCTGCTCGTATCTGCTCCTGCGGAAAGTGAACCACAAACAGCTGTCACACAGGCCACCGGGTATGGGTGCCCGATTCTCACCCAACTCAGGATCCCCGTGTCCACCTGTCCGTGGTTTCTGGAGCCAGTCCCGCCATCTTCAACACCGCATCCAAGGAGCCCGCCGGTGCTGCGGCCACACCCTCCCTGGGTCCTTGCCTTCCGTTTCTCGATTTCATCTGTTCTTCAGCTGTCCTCCGGGCCCCTCAGCCCAAGCCTCAGCCTGCTTCTCTGTGCCCGACCACTGTTAGCTTCACTGCCCCCACCTCCTCATGCAGTCAGGGCCAGTTCCCTGGGTCCTAAGCCGCCCGCTGGGATCCTGCATCCACTGGGTTGAACCACCCGAACCATAGTGGAGTCTGATACCCCCGGCTGCTGCCACATCTCCCTTGGCAGGTCAGTTTCCTTGAATATGGGCCCCTGAACAAGACCTTTGAATTCACGGAGAAATGTCTTGGCTTCCTCCACAAGGTCACACAGCAAAGGGATGTGTGAAGAATGGGGACCATGAATGCAATCAGCCAACCACGGGGGTGGGGGGGTGGGGGGGTGGGGAAGCCAACAGAGGAGATACTGATGGAGCATTTCTGGAAGGAAGCGAACATCCAAGCATTGCACGAACGTCAGCAACGCAGCAGATTTACTTTGATCCCGGATGGCAATCCGGTGTGACAAAATAACTGGTGATCACATTGCCTCCAAGCGTCCAAAGCGCGGCAACTCAACATGGCTTGAGAGAGGTGTGGGAACTGTTCAGACAGATCACCCGGAAACCTCAGCCTGCCACTCACAGACACCAGGAGAGAACGGGCTTGGGTCAGATCCGGCCCAGGACGAGTAGGTCCACGCTGCAAAACGGCCTTCTCCCAGGGAAGCATGAGAGCCAGGGCTCCCACAGTCACAGCTGGGGTTACCAAGGGCTGCGTAAGACCCAGTTGTGCCAAGAGCCCCGAGTTCAACCCTTTGCTTCCGGCGCACGGGCCACAGCTTTCTGAATTTCCTCTCCTCCAGGCATCCGGGCGGATTGCACTTCCTCGACCCCTCGGAACGCGAGACGAAGCGTCGTGCGTCGCTTCCTTGCAGAAGCAATTAGGAGCCACTGCTCTATTTCATTGCTGACGACGAACCATCAGCCTCGTGTCGAGATGGTCTCATCAAAAGATGGGTGCTGAGCGACTACAGAGAGCTCAGGCACCTGCTGACCCCCACTGGACAGACAGCATGAAAGAGATGTGAATTTCACTGTGTGAGGCCACAGAACATTGGGGGTCGGGGTCGGGGGGATGTTGGTTGCAGCAGATCCTGGCTTATCCTGACTACTTTGACGACTTTCCCCGGGGAAGGTGCCCTTGTAAGTGCTCTAGAACTTTAACGTTTACCCGTGGCCTGGTAAAGTAGAGAAAACAGTGTTTCCTCACGGAGAGGGGGCACGGGTTTCCGGCCTCACCTTTCTGTGCTCGTCCAAGTGGGTGGAGGCCAGGAGACGGAGCGCGAAAGTGAGCCCACGTCGAGGTCTTCGCTGCACCAGGCTGGATGCCGTGCGTGCGGCCAACCTTTGGAACGGTGCGGCCCGAGGAGTTTTAGTTTTGCGTCACGGATGGAGGAGAGTTCAAAACAGGCCCGGCCGCTTGCCTAAAAAGCCTACAGCTGGTGGACGTCAGAGCGGGGACCAGAACCCAAGCCCGCCTGACTTCCAAATCTGTGTTCGCGTCCCCAAGCATACACATCCAAGTAGCGAGCCTCTAGCCCCTTCCACCCTGTTCGGAGTTTCTCTCCTAACCGTCATCCCTCTGAGATAACCGTCAGTGAGGTCCATCTCCTTGTTCAAAGCTATTATTCTTAGAATTATGTTCCTCTTTCATTCCACCCAGATTTGTTTTTACTGATCTTTGACACCTGAGGTGCTACAAATCCGTGTGTTTGTTTAAACTCCAATCAAACCCACTCAGGTTTGTTTGAAGTTGGCGTATCACCACCGGGGTATCTGCAAAGGCCTTCTCTGCGGCTACAGGTTTCAAGAAACGCGAGGGCTGCCCTTTGTTCCCGGGATCGAGGAGGAGGGCAATGACACGAGACAGAGAAGGAACGGGTTTATTTGTGGAAAGGGGAAAATGAAGGCTGACTCAGCTGCCGTGTCTGCGGCCCTGAGCGTCTGCTTCAGGAAGACCCCTGTGACGCGCCCCCTGGGCCTCACCAAAAAAAAAAAAAAAAAAAAATACGATGAAATCGCGACACAAATCCACAAGTCACCCCCCCCCACCCCCCGCCCCGGGCACACGGAGGGGTTCACTTGGCTTTTAACGGGCGGCCAAGCTGCTTCCTTCAGACGTCAGTGGAGGGCCGGCCTGGGCCTGTATTCTCTGACTCCTGACGCGACTTTCTCGACGGAGAGCCAGGAGTTTTCTCAAGTGTAACAATATTAATTATCAAGTCACTTTAAAACACGTGTGATGTATGTGTGCATTTATTTCACAAGAATGGTATAAAGATTAAATACTTAATGAATCCATTTTTCATATCAAGGATATATTTGCCCTCCGCCTAAATATCTCTCTCCCTTCTGTTTCTCATGAGAAATATAGCTATCTTTATTATGTAATCAGTAATATATCATTCCTTCTAAGCAGGATCTAATTTTAGCAACATGATGAATGGCCCAGGAATGTATTCCACTGCCCTCTGCAGAATGGAATATATATCAGACCTGCTCAGGTGTGTGTCATTTCTTTGCACGGGGAAGGTTCTGCTCCCCAAGCGGAAGCCTGGGTCTTTCTGGCCGAAAGCCCCAAGCTCCGTCTCTGGGTTGGCTCGGGCAGACGCGGTCAGGAGGTGGCCGTGTGTGAACAATAACCAGGTTTTCTGGCTCCCGCCGGTGAGCTCCGCGGCTCTCCCAAGCCTGGGTTTATTGCCCCAGCCGGCACCCGACCCGCCGGGCTTTTGATTTCTTCGGTTCATTTACGCGCGGGCACTGCTTGGGGAGGACGACACCCCCGTTGGTGACCGCCACCTCTCACTTTTTCTCATTTTGTCTCCAGCCCGGGACGGTTCTTTTAAAATGCGGGGATAGGGGCGCCTGGGTGGCTCAGTTGGTTGAGCGGCCAACTTCGGCTCAGGTCATGACCTCGCGGTCCGTGAGTTCGAGCCCCGCGTCGGGCTCTGTGCTGACAGCTCGGAGCCTGGAGCCTGTTTCGGATTCTGTGTCTCCCTCTCTTTGACCCTCCGCTGTTCATGCTCTGTCTCTCTCTGTCTCAAAAGTAAATAAACGTTAAAAAAAATTAAAATAAATAAATAAATAAAATGCGGGGATCATTCCGGTTTGACCAGCAGGATACGGAGTTAGCAACTTCTTGTTCCTTGAGCCGCCAAAGAGAAAAGCGTTCCTTCTCTCTCGTGCTACCCGGGTGTCTTCTGGATGCTTCTGTGTGTTCACCACACGCATCCGCACCTCGCACCTTGACGACATTTTCATTTAGTATGATTTTTTTTTTGAAGTTCGCTTGTTTACGTTGAGAGAGAAGGTGGGGAGGGGCGGAGAGAGAGAGAGAGGAAGGGAGAGAGGATCCCCAGCAGGCTCCGCCCTGTCAGCGCGGAACCCATCCTGGGGCTCGGACTCGCGCACGGCGAGATCATGCCCTGAGCCAAAAATCAAGAGTTGGACCCTTAACTGACTGAGCCACCCAGGGGTACCACCGCCTCCCCCCACAATTTAATTTTAAAATGACTTTGAATTCATTATTAATTTATCTGTAAGAGAGTCAGAGCAGCACTTCATCCCCATTTTGCAGATGTGAAGGTTGAGGCTCCGACAGATTAGAATGTGACTTGTTCCAATTTTGAGATATGGCCCCGTAAGGACCCAAACCTACAACTCTATAGCACACTCCTGACTGTGCTTCGTATTTGATGGTATCTCTATAAAATGGAAGGTAAAAGTTAGCGGTGTTTCTTTTTGCAACAATTGTATCTGAAAAGCTCTGAAACTCTTTGTGCAACTACTGTATTTGTTGACGCTAAGATGTCTTTTTTTTTTTTTTTCATATTCGTGTCTCTTGAAACTGGGATACATCCTACAGTCACTGGGGAGTCAGAATCTAGTCGGCAAATTTTTTTTTCCTTCTTTAGTGGTTGCAGCAGACTGATCCTTAAAATGTTCCAAATCTTCACGGCTCTCCGACTCCGTGCCCTTTGCAATGTCACTTTCTGACTTCCCATCAACCATGTCAATTTCCTCATGCCGAGAAAACAGTTTGGTCTCATCTTTACTTCTTCCTGTAGAGGGCGCTCTTGGTGCCCAACCCATTTCCCTCTGCTCTTAACCGGTTTCAGCCTGCCTGACTTCCAGAAGCACCTGCATTTCTTTGCCTGAGGGCTGGCTCTGGCTGCCAAAGCCCGCTTTGCCGGCTGTGATGGCTGAAAAATATGTTCGCAGATTCTTTCACACTCCTCCCTCGTCTCCTCTTGAATGTGGGCCAGACTTCACGACCTGACTCGCTTCTATCAGATGGAATGTGGTGGAAATGACAATGTGATTTTTTAAACTAGGCCATAAAAGGCACTGTGGCCATGCTCTGTCTTTGATCACTCACTTTGGGGGTAAGCTGCGCGCTTTGTCGTGAGGGCCCTTGAGTCATCCAGCGGAAAGGTCTGTGTGGAGAGGAATTGAGGCCTCCAGCCAAAAGCCAGCACTGACTGGCCGGCCGTGTGAGGGAGTTATCTTAGATCCTCTCACGTCAGCCAAGTCTTCAGATAACTCAAGTCCGGCTGATTTCTTCACTGCAACCTCAAGAAGAAACCCAAGCCGGAATCAACCGGCGAGGCCATTTCAAAATCCCCAGGCTTCACAAACAATTTGAGATAATAAATATGTGTTATTAAGCCACTAAGTTTGGGGATCCTTTACGGCTCATCAACATATAACTAAAACCATGCATGGGGCAGGCTGGGAATGTGGGTGGATTACATGTTGGAAGCGTTCCTCAACCAGCGACAACAGTGGTTCGTACAAACACCCCAGCTTCCTCACCCTCTGGGTAGAAGAATCGAACATCCAGAGTGTCTCCGGGAGGGTGACGTTCCGGTTGCCAGAATGATAATTGGCTTGATAACACCCTTTCTCGGCCACTTTCCTTTCCTTGTCTCACTTCCTCCTGTCTTCCTCTTTCCTACTGCTGTTCCCTTCGCTTCCCATATTGAAGACCAGCTCTCGAGTCTTTACATCAGAATCCCCGCTCTCAAGTCTTCATCACAGAATCCCCTTTTGGGGGTGGGGGGAGTGGGAACGCACACTAGGTCTATCTCACGTAACCAGTCGCCGAGGCCTGTGGGTTTTCATTTGAGATCCTCTCTCCATGGCTGCAGTTCAACAGGGCCAACCTGAGCTGAGGCAAACAGCAAACGGATGGATGAACGAATGAATAAATAAAAGAAGCAAACAAACAAGGACAAAACTCGCACATACATAAATTTGTTGGTGAACATGTGCCCCCCCTCCCCAATTGTTAACACAGTTGCAAACTCAAAACCAAGCAAAGAAAATCCACAGGTGTCGGACACAGGATACTCAGCTGCAGTGATAAGAAGGACGTGAAACGAAAAGGCTCCTATGTGAATCGAAAGGACAGAGAGGCCTTAGCAGGTGAAGTCTGAAGCTCTGTGAGTGGGACCGTGTAGGTCTGAGCCCCATGAGTGCCAGAAGCAGGAACCAGGCTGCCTACCTAAAGCCAGGGGTCCTGAGAAGCTTATCTAGTAACCTCTAGTCAAGGACTAAAGAAATCATCCACTTGTCTAAGGGGAAGAGCAGAGAAGCCTGTAATTTTCCAAGGCCATGCGAGTAGTAGGAATCACTCAAAAGAAATGGAGATTTGTGCCACAAATGGTGTAAGGCCTGGTTACCATTACTCAGATACCGCAAACTAAGAATTTTTCCTAAAATCTCGTCCACAATTGGTAAATGTAAAAACACCACACAGGGATGCTCTAGAGCACATGTAACTTCCACAGACTCCCCTTTCTCTCTTATCTCCATAAGGAAGAGTTTACAGAGAGAATAAAAAGACAAGAAACCACAGAAGGAAGCCAACCACAGGAGAGGGGGCAAATGGGGAAATTTGCATCTCCAGAACTAGAATAGAACAACAATCTGAAAAGACTTTATTTATTTTTAGTTTATTTATTTATTTTGAGAGAGAGAGAGAGAGAGAGAGAGAGAGAATCCCAAGCAGGTGCTGCACTGTCAGCACAGAGCCAGACACAGGGCTCGATCTCACAGACTGTGAGAGCTAGACACTTAACCTACTGAGCCACGCAGGCGGCCCTGAAAAGGCTTTAAAATGAATATTTTAAAACATTCCAAGACATGAGAAAAGGAATATTAACACAAACCAAGAATAAAACTATTTGACAATGGTCAGATTTGGGAGGAAAATTCTAAAAGTGAAAGAAAAAAAAGTCATTAGGATGAAAACCTAATAGGCCTATAAGTAGATGTGGCTGATGGGAGAATAAGCAAACTGGAAGACAGATCAGAGGAAATCACTCAGAATATAACCAAAAGATAGCGATGGAAAATATGAAAATCGATTACATAAGAAGGGTCTACATGTTTCTTAAGAGCTCCAAATGGAAAAAAAAATAGAGTAAAAGGCAAAAAGATAATAGTTAAGAATTTCCATTATCTAAGACATGAATCTTCAAATTAAAAAGTATACCAGGTGCCATGCTGTACAGTTAGAAATAAGCCCATTTTAAAACATAGTAGCTGAACTGCAGAATATCAGCCTCAAAAACTAACAGAAAGAAAAAGAACACATTACCTACTACTAAGAGCATACTTCTCGAAAGCAGGGCAGAACATAGCTATTGTGTTATAAATGCAAGGATAGATGCTCGGGAAAAAAAACGCACTTAAATGCTGACAGAGGCACTATCATTCCAGAGTGAATGTAAAATAAAGTCAGCTTCAGGCATTGAAAGACTATTCTGGCAAATAATACTTTGTCAAGTAGAATGTGAAGATTTACTTTGGCACAAAAGGAAAAGAAGTAAAATGCAGTATTTAAGAAAGTGATAAATGTTTTAGTAAAGCTAAATAAACCTTCAGTGACATAGTTTAAAATGTCTCCTTTATGGGGCTCCTGGTTGGCTCGGTCAGTAGAGCATGTGACTCCTGATCTCCAGATTGTACATTCAAGCCCTGTGTTGGGTGTAGAGATTACTTAAAAATAAGTTGTTTTGGGGGCGCCTGGGTGGCTCAGTCGGTTAGGCACCTGACTTTGGCTCAGATCATGATCTCACAGTTCGTGGGTTCGAGCCCCACGTCGGGCTCTGTGCTGACAGCTTGGAGCCTGGACCCTGCTTCGGATTCTGTGTCTCCCCCTCTCTCAGCCTCTCCTCTGCTCATGCACTCTCTCTCTCTCTCTTCTCCAAAATAAATAAACATTGAAAAACATTTTTTCATTTATTTTTTTGAACGAGAGCTTGAGCAGGGGAGGGACAGAGGGAGAGGGAAAGAGAGAATCTTAAGCAGGCTCCATGCTCAATGCAGAGCCCAATGTGGAGTTCCATGCGGGTCTCCACATGGGGCTTGATATCATGACCTTGAGATCATGATGAATCTTAAAGGGGCAGAGCCTGGGTGGCTCAGTCAGTTAAACATCCAACTCTTGATCTCCGCTCAGGTCTTGATCTCAGGGTCTTTATTTCAGGATCCTGAGTTCAAGCCCTGCATTGGGCTCCACACTGGGCATGAAGCCACTTAAAAATTAAAATAAAATCAAATCTTGGGGCGCCTGGGTGGCTCAGTCGGTTGGGCGTCCGACTTCGGCTCAGGTCATGATCTCGCGGTCCGTGAGTTCGAGCCCCGCGTCGGGCTCTGTGCTGACCGCTCAGAGCCTGGTGCCTGTTTCAGATTCTGTGTCTCCCTCTCTCTCTGACCCTCTCCTGTTCATGCTCTGTCTCTCTCTGTTTCAAAAATAAATAAACGTTAAAAAAAAATTAAAAAAAAATCAAATCAAATCTTGAAAAAAGTTTCCTCTATGAATATTTAAAACTAAGGTAGAAATAAATTTCTAAGTCATAAAACCGTGGTTGATGGGAGAACAGATCAGAGTTAAAGCACATATTATTCAAAAAGAGGTGTTATTGATTAATTCTAGAGTTTAATTTAGGTGTTACTGTTAAGGTAAGGATAATAATAAAAGATGGAAATCTAATGCATAACTTGTACACCAGTAGAAGAAAAATGTAAACATGGAAACTGGACTGTTACCCACCAAATCATGACAGAGTCGATTTTTCTTGGGAGAGAGAAGTAATGATTACAATCAGGAAGAGCCAGGGTTGGAGGACAAACATTATCTGACATGGTCTATATATATTTTTTAAGTTTATTTATTTATTTATTTTGAGAGAGAGAGAGAGAGTATGAGCAGTGGAGGGGCAGAGAGGGAGAGAGAATCCCAAGCAGGCTCTGCATGGTCAGCGCAGAGCCCAACGCGGGGCTTGAACCCACGAACCGTGAGATCATGACCTGAGCTGAAACCAAGAGTTGGATGCTCAGCTGACTGAGCCACCCAGACATCTCGTGTTCTATTAAAACACTTAGAAAAAGAAAAAAAATGGCACATGCTTTGTACCTGCCTTTATTCCTTTGCCTATGGGATAGGATGCAGATTTTCCCCTGATATTCAAGGTCCCCCATGAGATGCCTTTATTTTCCCCAGCCAGTTTGGCTCCCCCTTCCAGCACACATTTTCCCTTTGCATCGGGCCAACCTCCTCCTTTTTCATCCATCCTCTTCTTTAGGGTGTATGATCCAAGTCCTGCCTATCCTTAAAGCCCCTTCTTCGTATCCCCCAACGTTGACAACAGCAAATAGAACTACCTGTGGCACATAATGCAAACTATATTCTGTTAACTCCCTTATTTGTATATAACTGTCTTATATTTTATCTCTCCTCTATAATTGCTTTCTTTCATTCAGTAATCTCCCGTAAAAGACTATAGAATATTTATCAGAGGTCAAGAACTATGGTGGTTATTCCCTGCCCTGGAATCCCTTATGGAATCGTCCACAGCTAAGCACGTAGTACATGCTCATAATGTGTTTGCTAAATTGAAAGCAGTCCCTCTGGTGGAAAGACAATGGGGAAGAGAAAAGGGAACAAAGGAAAATTTGACCATTCTTGTGTAGATAAATCGCACAGACGGAACAATCATATAAGTCCCTCATTTCAGGGTTCTTTTATCAACCTCAGTGAACTAGAGTATATTTGAGATTCAGAAAATGTTGGTTAAGAACACGGGACTCTGGTGCCAGGCAGACCTGTTCTGAATATCAGTTTAGCCATGTTATTACTATCTTTATGGCCGTGGACAAGTGACTTAAGTAGTTTCAGTCTTAATTGTGTCATGTGTCTAAAGGGGAAAATAGCTGAACGCATCAAATGAATAAGAAACAAACTTTTGTTGTGTCAGGCCCTTGGAGGCTCTAAAGTTGTCTGTTCCTGGGGCGCCTGGGTGGCTCGGTCGGTTAAGCGTCCGACTTCGGCTCAGGTCATGATCTCACGGTCTGTGAGTTCGAGCCCCGCGTCGGGCTCTGTGCTGACCGCTCAGAGCCTGGAGCCTGCTTTGGATTCTGTCTCCCTCTCTCTCTGCCCCTCCCCTGTTCACGCTCTGTCTCTCTCTGTCTCAAAAATAAATAAACGTTAAAAAAAAAATTTAAAGTTGTCTGTTCCTGTAGCAAAACCTAGCCCATCCTGACTAATATAAAGCATGAAAGGTCACACGTTTCCACCTCTACCTGAGAAAAAACTACTGAAAACCGTGCCTCAGAACTCACCTGCTCTGGCTCAAAAATTCTTCTGTGCAACCTGATGTGGCTGCCATTCTCGCCGGATGTTAGAAGCAAGACGCTAGAGGAGACATCACCTGAAGTCAGCACTGAGCCCAGGGAGCAGGGAGAATGGTCAGACTGTACAAAGAAAAGTTAGGGAAATCAGGGAAATCCTGAACAGAGGCTAAGGAACCCTGGGACCGCCTAGGATCAGTGGAATGAATTATGTTCACAAAAAGCCTTTGACGTCATGCCTGTATCGTAGAGACGCTTTTCCGGTGTATTATAGTTTTCATTACATTTTTATTTTGCGTATTCATTTTATTTATGTTATTATCCACGCTTTTTCTTGACTACCCTTAAAAAAATGCTTACTATCTCCCAAGCATCATAGGGAACACTTTAAGTACGCAGCAGGTCCCCTAACGCTCCCAGCATCCCTCGGAGCCCACAGACTCTGTCCCATCGCTGCAGATGGGGACGGGGCTGTGCTCAGGGATTTGCAACCACCCCAGGTTTCATCTGGTGACAGCAGCAGAGTGTCCCGTGAGCCCAGCCCGTGTAATGCCAGAGTGCCCGCAGCGCTCACCCTCTCCACGAGTTAGCAGAACACGGGCTGACCCTCAACAAAGACTCAATTATGTTTCAGGAAAGTCTGCTCCAAAAGGCTGCAAAACACGTGTGACATTTAGGAAATTTTTATCCAAAAAAAAAAAAAAGAAAAAAGATTCTACTTTAACAAGTGTTGGAGCTTCAAAGGATACAAAGCTTGGGTTATCAGGGAAAGCCACATGTGGGAAGCAGTTCTCTCTCTCCCGTTGCTAGCGAAACGAGACAGTCTTGAATTTCAATGATCTTATAAATGCAACCAGAGTGATAAATATAAATATATTAAAGCTCTTTCATTTCGAACAAGGACTCTGTATTCTTTGGCCATATACCTTTTTTTCCTTTCTTTTTCTTTCTTTTTTTTTTTTTTTTAACAACTGCTGCCCACTGATGAGTCATCTCCTGGTTCTTTACAAGGCGAAGAGAAGGGTCTTTGCCTGGAGTAAAAGCTGCAGAGAAGAACCAAGGTGGGAATCCCCGAGCGGTTTCATTGCTTACGGAAAGTCCTGCCCCGGTGACATCTCTGGGGCGGTGGGGGGTGGGGCTCAACCGCTCTGCCCCGGACACCCACACTTCCTCCCATGAGCTGCAAGCAAGATTTCAAGTTCATTGGACATCTGCCTTTTGTTCTCATGTTTGCTCGGCCATGCAACCTGTAAATGAACACGGTTTTCATAGAAGTGCGGCGCTGTGGTTTCAACACGACGGTGGCAGCTCCAGGGTTCTCCAGGGGGACTCTTAAGAACGGAGGGTCCCTTTCCCTGAGCTTGGGATTTCCACCCCCCCCCCCCCCTTGTCGCGGGTGCTGTGTGTTCCCGTCCCTCCAGAGCCATTCCGATCCACCAGAAGCGGGGGCGAGTACAGATGCTTATTATCAGGGCTGCTTCTGACAATTCCTAATGTAATCCATATACTACACATACATTCTAGTTACACAATTTATGAGGTATAACAAGGGGAGAGAAGTGGACCTAGGATATAATTGTGACTGATGTAAAACAGACATGGAGAATGAATGGCCTTACAACATTTTCTTTGAAGTTTGTTAAAAGCAGTAAAGTGATATTCACTATAAGTGAAACCTGCTGTTACAGATATCCACTGGCTTGGGGAGCATTTTCTCTTTGCTTCATTTCTCGGATTGCAATTTGCCGCTCGAAGGTTTTGAAAGATCTTCTTTCGACGTGCGATGGGAGAGAAAGAGCGGAAAAGTCCCGGAGCGCGTACTAGGGGCTCATCCTGCGTCCGCCCTGGGCGACAGGGCTGCCTTAAGAGGTGCGGCGCACGCAGGAATGTGTGCCGTTTCATTTCCTCTAAAGCCAGAGGACAATAAAAAGTGCGATAATAATATAATCTGCTAACATATGAATCAATTCATAAAATAAGATGAAACAAATAATATAATGATAATGAACATAATAATGAATCCCGTCTGGGCTGCATTTGTCTTTTTGGCAATTCTTATGGAGGAGGGGGCCTATGAAGGCCGAGTGCCAAGGGCCCACAGATTTCATAACGTGGCTCTGCTCTCATAACTTGACTCATTTAATTCTCCTAATTCTAAAAGACTGGAGGACATAGGGAAAGTGATGCTTCCAAGACTCCAGAGATTTTTCTAAGGTTCTAAAACCAGAAAGCAGTACAGCCAGGTTTTAAGACAACTGTCTAACGGGGGTGCCTGGGTGGCTCAGCCGGTTAAGCGTCCGACTGCGGCTCAGGTCATGATCTCACGGTTCGTGGGTTCGAGCCCCGCATCGGGCTCCGTGCCGACAAGCTCTGAGCCTGGAGCCTGCTTCGGATTCTGTGTCTCCCTCTCTCTTTGCCCCTCCCCCACTCATGCTCTGTCTGTTTGTCTCTCTCTCTCCCTAAAAAATAAATAAACATTAAAAAAAAAAGACAATTGTCTCACTCTTCCCATGGAGAAGATGGTGACACATAGGCAACTCTACATCGGGACACCTGATGTGGGGAATGAAAAGTGTCCCTTGTATATTTGGCAACATAGAAAGGAATGGCCAATCAACTCTGAGGTTGGCACGTGTTTTTCCACACAAGACAGGAAGATATCTCGAACTATATGTAACACGGATATCCCCAAATTCACCTGTGCAAGGTCAGGACTTCTCTCTAATGATCAAACACATAATGCTCTAAGCCCCCGCAGGAAGTCCAGGCTCCATGCTGTCCCTATTGCCTTCCCGATCTTTCTACTGGGATCCCCAAAGACTGTTTCCATGTTCCACTAGCAGGTCCTGGTTAATACACAGAGTCTCAGCTGGCTGCCTCTCACCAGAGAAGTTCTCCTCACTCATGGACGTATGCCCCTACCCTATTCTCCAAAGCACAGCTAAGACAGAGCTGGGACTTCCAGTCCGGTCTTTACTGAAGTCTTGGGGGCTCAACACAAAGGGTAACATACGACTAATACCTAGGTCGACCAAGCATCCCCAGTTTGGCCAAGACTCAGGGATTTCCCATGAATTTTCAGTTTTAAAAGCAGGACATTCCCAGGCAAACAAGGATGAATGTTCACCCTATTAATACTACAGGTGTCTAAAAAAACCCTTTTTTAAAAAGTTTATTTTAGACTGGGGCCTGAGGAGCACAGGAAGATAGAGAGGGCATCCAAAGCAGGTTCCACACACTCAGGACGGAGCCCAATGGGGGGCTTGATCCCACGACCCGGGGATCATGACCCGAGCTGAAATTAAGAGACGGACACTCAACTGACTGACCCACCCAGGTGCTCACCACAGGTATCTCTCGAACCCACAGCCCTGATTTGACCTCACTTTGGGCCTCATCTTTGCCATTAGCCTACCTCAGCTTGGCTAAGCCAGTTTGTCCCCCATCCCTGTAATCTCTAAGCATGCTCCTTCCTCATACTCCAGACTCAACCTTTCTTGGCCTTAGAAAGAGCAAAACATCTCTGCTTCCATTTACGACTAACCTCCTTTCCTGCTTCAGCCTGGTCAAGAACAGGGGCATCTCTTCCCTTGTGAGGTAAGACTTGTGCTTTTCCAGGAGCATTTTATGATTTTGAAAAAGACAAAAACACTCTTAGAAACTGGGAATAAAGGAAGACTTTCTCGATCTGATAAAAGTGTCATTGAGAATCCTATCACTTTAATAGTGAAAGGCTAAACACTTTCCTCTGAGGACTGGGTACAAGATAAAAATGTACTATTCCACATCTGCTCAACAGTGTGTTGGAGATTTTAGCCGGTACAATTAAGGCAGGAAACAGAAATAAAAAATATATAGCTCAAAAAGGAGTAAGTAAATAGTAAATCTGTTCTTATTCACAGACATCCTGATTATGCACACAGCAAATCCTAAAGTAGCTACAAAACCAAGGGCCAAAATAAACACATTTAGCAAGGTGCTAGGATACAGGGTAAATTTATAAAACTTAATTGTATTGTCATATACTAGTAGCAAAAATTTGGAAAATAAAGTAAAAAATTTTTACAATATCATAAAAAATATACGCTTAAAAATACATTTAATAAAAATGTGTAAGACCACCATACTGAAAACTATAAAATATTGCGGAGAAAACTGAACGACTTAAATAAACGGAGAGATGTAATGTCTATGGTCTGAGCACTCGATATTGTCAAGATGTCACTTCTCCCCAGACTGATCTCTAAATTAAATGAACCACAAGAAAAATCCCAACGGTCTTTTGGTCTAGATTGGCAAACAGATGATAAAACTCAAGTGGAAATGGAAATGGTTACAACAACCTCAAAAATAAGAACACGTTTGGAAAACTCATACAGCTTACTTCCAAGACTTACGAAGAGGTACAGTAACAAATGTAGTGTGGGATTTAGTGTAAGAACAGGCTGATTAATTAAACACAATAGAGATTCCAGAAATAAACCCACAATGACACAGTCAACTGGTTTTTGACAACAGCACCAAAATAATCGATAAAGGAAAACATTTAACAATTGCCATTGGAAGAGCTGGATATCTCGTGGGGACAAATGGGCTTTGACCCTTATCTCACACCATATACAAAAATTAATTTGGGACGCCTGGGTGGCGCAGTCGGTTAAGCGTCCGACTTCAGCCAGGTCACGATCTCGCGGTCCGTGAGTTCGAGCCCCGCGTCAGGCTCTGGGCTGATGGCTCAGAGCCTGGAGCCTGTTTCCGATTCTGTGTCTCCCTCTCTCTCTGCCCCTCCCCTATTCATGCTCTGTCTCTCTCTGTCCCAAAAATAAATAAATGTTGAAAAAAAAATTAAAAAAAAAAATTAATTTAAGATGAATCACAGACCTAATTATAAAAGCCAAAACTATCAAGTTTCTAGGAGAGAATATAGGAGAAAATTTTCACGACCTTGGGGTAAAGATGTCTTGGAAAAGATACTGCAAGAAATAACCATAAAATTTAAAGCAACAATAAGTAATATTTCATCAAAAGTTAAAAATTTTTACTCATCAAATCCCACCATCAAGGACATGAATAAACAAAGTACGGGCTGGAAGAAAACATTTACAAAAAATATATGTGGCATAGAACTTATACCTAGACTATATAAAGGACTTTTACAACTCCTTACTAAAAAGACAATGCAACTTTTAAAATGTGCAAAAGAGTGCTCGCTTCGGCAGCGCATATACTAAAATGTGCAAAAGACTTGAACAGACAAATCACAATAGAAAAGGTACAAATGGCCAATAAGCATACGAAAAAACATTCTACATCATTAGTCATCAGAAAACTAGTAATTAAAACCCTAGTGAGATACCACTACATCCCCAATAGAGTAACTAAAATCTTAAAAGACTGGTAATACCAAATGTTAATGAGAATGTGGAGTGACCAGAATTTGAATACAACACTGGTGAGAATTTAGTATGGTACAACCACTTGGAAAACTCTGGAATTTTCTTGTAGAGCTAACCATACACCTGTTCTGGGTTGAGTAATTCAAGTCCTAGCTCTATACTTAAAACTCATGAAAACTTCGGTTCATAAAAAGATGTATAGAGGCGTGTTCAGAGCAGCTTTATTTCTAAGAGCCCCAAATGAGAACAACCCAAACGTCCATCCGCTGGAGACTGGGTGTAAACAAACTGATATATTCATAGAATGAAATACTACCCAAAGGGACCTGGCTGGCTCAGTCTGAGAAGCATTCTCCTCTTGATCTCCGGGATGTGAGTTTGAGCCCTATGTTGGCTGTAGAGATTACTTAAAATAAATAAATAAACTTAAAAAAGGGAAATAGTACCCAGCAATAAGAGGGAACGATCTACGTGAACAAATCTCAGAAACGTACTGAACAAAAGAAGTCAGACAGCAGAAGTATGATTCCATTGATACCAACTTTTATATCAGGTAAAACCAGCCTATGGTACAAGATATACACACATGACAAGGGAAAATATGTGTACACAAAAGCTTGTACACGAGGGTTCATAAATAGGATTATTTATAAAAGCAAAAGCAACTCGAATATCCATCCATCAACTGATGAGTGGGCAAACAACATGGTATAACCATACAATGAAATATTTTTGCCATACAAAGAAAGTACTGACACAGGCAACAATATGGATAAACCCTGAAAACATTATGTTAACTGAAAGCCAGACACCAATGCCACGTATCACACGATTCCCTTTACATGGAATGACCACAATAGGCCAATCTATAGAGACAGGAAGTAGATTAGTATTTGCCAGGGGGTGGGAGGAGAGGGGGATGGGGAGTGACTGCTGACAGACACATGGTTTCTTTTGTTCCAGAGTATTGCAAAAATATTCTGGAATTAGATCTACGATTCTATGCCGATATAATAGTAAACACTCTTTAGAAAATATGATGGTTTAAACAATCATAATTTAAAAATTTAACAAAAACGCAAACTGCCCAGGACCCGTGTAAGGAAAGTTATTAAACTCTACTGAGGAGCATAGAAATAACTTTAATAACTCAAGGGGGCACTTTATCTTTGCATGAGCGGACTCAGTCTTATGAAAATATCACTTCTCTCCAAATTCATACACATACCTGGTTCCAAAGGAAACCCCAGTAAGGTTTTTGGTTTTGTTTTTTAAAGCTTATTTATTTATTTGTTTGTTTGTTTGTTTGTTTTTTAGAGTGAGAGATAGAGGGAGGGGCAGAGAGAGAGGGAGAGAGAATCCCAAGCAGGCTCCGCGGTGCCAGCACGGAGCCTGGGGCTCGATCCCACGAACCGTAAAAGATCGTGACCTGATTTGAAATCAAGAGTTGGACACTCAACCGACTGAGCCACCCAGCTGCCCCCTATGAAACTTAAAAGAAAAATGATGCTTTTTTTTTTTTAATTTATTTATTTTTGAGAGAGAGAGAGAGAGAGAGAGCCAGCCAGCAGGGCAGAGAGAGAGGGAGACACGAAATCTGAAGCAGGCTCCAGGCTCCGAGCTGGCAGCACAGAGCCCGACGTGGGGCTCGAACTCACAAATTGTGAGATCATGACCTGAGCCAGAGTCGGATGCCCAACCGACTGAGCCCCCCAGGCTCCCCAGAAAGAAAACTGATTCTAAAAGTGCTTCGGAAATGTAAATATGCAAGAACAGCCAGGACAAGAATGATGAAAATAAACTTTCTTCTACCAGGTATAAAAATTAACTAATTAAAGTTGGTACAGAACAGATGCAGGATGAGGGAGGTCCAGATGAACGCAACCGAGAGCCAAGACCAAAACCAAGCACGAATATGGATTGAGACAAAGAAAAGGTAGCCTTGGAATAATTGGAAAAAGACTGGACTGTTCACCAAACAATTTGGGGACAACTGACCATCTGTAAACAAAATTTACCAAATGCACGCCTGACACTACAAGAAAGCGAAGGCGGATTAAAGGTTACATATAAAAACGACACCATGAAAGTCCTAGAAAAATAGGTCATTTTGTTAACTTTGATTAGAGAAGGCTTTTGAGGAGGAGTTTTGAGGTATATCAGCAAAACTAGACTCTAAAGAGGGAAAGGATTAACTCCTTAAAAATGAAAACATTCTATAGGGCAGAAACCTTAAAATTAAAAGACAAACATTGGGCAAAAGCCCTTGCCACCTACGCGACAGACAAAATGGCAGTTGTCTTCAATGTGTGATGACTTGTAAGACTGTTTGTACCTGAGGTGACAGTGGTCCAATTCAAATACCGCTGAAGCATACAAGGGAATTTTCTAGCTTCTGTAACAGTCAAGTCCCGGGCTGGTGCCCTACCAGTTTAATGGTCTCCCGGGCAAGAGAGCTGCTTCTCTGAAGCTCTAGGAGACAAGCTTTTGGAAGGATTTTGGCCCCGATGGGGTCACATGGCCATCACTGAAGTAGCCTGTGGCTGGAGGAGGGTTACTTTCTCTTTTGTTCTTGGGTTCTAGTGGTTTATCCATCCATGTCTCTGGCCAGGCCTGGGTCATATGCTACCCTTGTGGCAGGGAGAGGGGTAAGTCAGCGCCATACAAAATATCCGGAATGCATTTTTCATAATGCAGAGTGATTCTCTTACCAGAAGAAAGGAGAAGGAATGTGAAGGGGCAAAGCCAGCAGATTTTCACTAACATATATAATGAGTTCTCACAAATCAATAAGAAAGAGTATTCTCAAAATGACATGAAAAGCCATGGAGATTCATCGTTAGTTAAATATACTCTTCCTGAACCCTGTTCTTTTATATTTCTGCTGAAGGCTTTCCAAGGTTGTGGTTAGCTGATTTTTTTTACAAATTAAGCGATAATATTTTATCACAAGATACTAATATGTTATAATAAGCTTCTTGCCTCTGAGGTTAATATGTAGAGTATAGGAATCTTCTGATGACAATGTTTTAATTCAAAGGAGTGTCTCTAGTTGTCAAAATTTGAGGCATGATGACTAAGTACAGTCCCTCAGGCAGAATGAATGCTTAAATCTTTATTTCACCAAAGTTCAATAAGTCTTCCTTCTTTCATCTTTGAAAAGTGAGGGAGGAACTTGTTCTTAGTACTTTAAAAAAATAATAACCTATAATTTTTCAGTGATTTTACATGCATGTTTCCACCATAAATTTTGGGAGCCGAACGTTACCGATTTTGTTTTAAATTTAGTTTGTCTCACTGAAAGAAAAATTAAGCTATTATTTCAATATGTTTTACATCTTTTTATGGCTAGAATTTTTACCTATTCGATTTCACATTACTGCTTTTTAAAAATGTCAGCTGTGTGTGTTAGACCCACGCGAGACTATTCATAGAAGATAAAAAGTTTAACTTTCGAGCGTAGCCCATGCTGGTGAGAGGGCCTGGGCGGATTTAGAAGTACTCCCTGCTTGACAGAGTACAGCTATAGAGAGTTTCAAGAAACTTATGTCCCGGCACTCGAATCCTCAGGCAATAGGTGTTTCATCTCTGGATAAATAAATGGTCACTACCATGAACCAAAAGAGTAAGGAGCTTAGAGTTCCTTGCTGGCTCTCTGTGGCCCTCATCCTGGGGCGATTTATCCACGGCTGTTTCTTTCCTCTACTAATCTCTGTGAACCCCACAGAGGGCTATGATTTATTTACTACTAATTCCCTGGGATCCGCTCTGGGCCTATCGTGGAAGGACTCACTGAATATTTGTTGAATGAATGAATGAGCAAATGAACAAGTTGCTGAACGGGCATATGGCTTCCCAACCCTCTTGTTTAACCAGTGCTCCCCTGTCAGGATGGAACAGTGTGCAAGTCAGAACTAGAAGCCCCACAGGCTAACTCCGTGGATGGCAAAGGGACACGTTTCATCGACTTGAAATCTATTAAAAGATCATCCTTCACAAATTCTTTCAAGCTTCTTAAGAAGAGGATATTCTGTCATCATAGGTGCCCCGGCCATGAATTTCAAAATTTCGTCTTTGAGAAAACATGAAATATTATACCAACTTAGATAAAAATCTTTGGGCTACCTTTTTTGGTCATTCATGCATATATATTGTCAAAGATGAAACAGAACTGTGAAAGGTGGTGACCAAGAGGGAATGTGATTTAATTCAAGGGAATTAAAGGGTAGAAAGGGAAGCAATGAACATAGGCAAATTTGCTGAATATTTTTCTGTGCTTGGAAAACAGTATCACCTGATGTGTACCCAACGCTGGAACAGAATGAAACATCAGTTCGATTCAGAAAGTATTTTGAGGGGCGTCTGGGCGGCTCAGTCGGTTAAGCGTCCAACTTCCGCTCAGGTCACGATCTCGTGGTCCGTGAGTTTGAGCCCCGCGTTGGGCTCCGTGCTGACAGCTCAGAGCCCGGAACCTGCTTCGGATTCTGTGTCTCCCTCTCTCTCTGCCCCTCCCCGGCTCGCGCTCTGCCTCTCTCAAAATTAAATGAACATTAAAAATTTTTTGTCTAAAAAAGTATTTGGACGATTTGTTTTTGTTTCAATTTGGTTTTGTTTTTGTTTTTTTAAGAAAAAATTTAGATTCAGCTCTCTGTGAATGATCCTTGGGTATCTATTTCCGTTCAGTGAAACTTTGCTGTTTCAAAGTGAGTAGGATGAACAGTGGGATAGAGCGTAGCTGGTGGTCCCCCAAGATGATCTTTCATTGCTGTGGTGGTTATCATTCGCGTTTTGGCATAAATCTCAGCCACCTCCAGTGCTGATGCGGGACTCGGGGTTCCCTTCTGGAACAGGAAATGGAGACCCCAGATGAGAGCGAATGGAGCAGACTCCTTAAGTCAGAAACGTCCGCTGAAGAAAGAAAGTTTTCCATGGGATCCTGCTGTGGTCCAGGGGCCCATCATCCAATTCTGAGCTAAAAGAATACAGATGACCCGTCGGGCTTTCAGCAGTGGCTCATTGAGACCCTTCCTCTCTAAGCTCAGTATTGACCAAGAAGTAGCTACAAGAATCCGACAGATGGAGATCAAAGCATTTTTACTGCTGGCATCATTCAGTTTCGAAAATACGACTGGCATCTGTGGCCCCCATGATTGGGCTTCCACACCTGGCCTGTCAGGCCCTCCTGCAAGACAAGGTGTTGGGCCAGACGCTTTGTGAGGCAGGCACTTTCTTGGTCAAATGTAAATGGGATCACTGTCTCCCATCTAAACTCCTAAAATTAGATCAGGGGCGCCTGGGTGGCTCGGTCGGTTAAGCGTCCGGCTCTTGATTTCAGCTCAGGTCGTAATCTCACAGCATCCCACGGTTCGTGAGTTTGAGCCCCGAATCAGGCTCCGCGCTGACGGTGCAGAACCTGCTTGGGATTCACTCTCCCTCCCTCCCTGCCCCTCCCCCGCTCTCTCGCTCTCTTTTTTCAGAACAAAGAAACCTAAATTTTTTTCTTTTAAATCGCATTAGATCAGACCAACAAACATGAACTTCAGGAGCTCTGGTACCAACCAGAGGCTGGGACCATTGGGATTATTTCTTGAGCACTTCATGCGATCACACCCTGTATTAGAAGCCCCCTTGAGGACTTTCACTACTCCGTGTACCTACTTGTATGTTTCCCTACTCGCTGAATGGAAGAATTGTTGTTGTTGATTTTACTATCTCTTCTGTGGACCATGTGCGTGTTAGTCCTCGGGCGGCTGGATCCATTCATTTGCTCACTCATGGATTCGCCTACGAATCACTATGGAGTGTGCCTGGCCCTGTGCTGATCCCTGGGGTTACAAATAGAAATCATCCTCAACCCCTATCTTTGGGGGAGGGAGGCACATAGAGATATTGTATGATACGCCCAGGTAAACCGGCCCGTCGAGACACAGAGACAGGCCCAAGGCGAGGGCCATCGGGGTGTCACTGAGCCTAGGTCTTGAACGAAAGCAGCAGGAAGAAGAATGTTCCTTTGTAGCAGCGGGGCCCGCTCTGGCAAGGCCCTGGGCCTGGTGTGGAGGGAACAGGAGGCACAGCAGGCCGGGCCCGGTCCGGGGAAGGTTTGGAAGACGGAGGAAGAAGTTCAAGCTTCATTCAGGAAGCAACCGAAAGCCAGCAGAGGTCTCAAGCAGAGGCGTAACTCGCTCCGGTTTGTTTTATCAGGGAGATAACTTGCATTGGAGGGATGGGATTCCTTCTTAGCAAAGTTAATCCTTAAAGGGCAATAGGCATTTGGCCGCTGAGAAGCCTGGCTTTTAGCATAGTTTTTGGAGGGTCTCGAGTGATATTGATGTAATTGAGCTTTTAGCAAAAAAAAAAAAAAAAAAAAAAAAGATGAAATCGTAATAGCCCGTCTGTTTAAAATGAAAGGAACGTGATTTGCCTGATAATAATGCAACCTCCCCCCCCAAAATGAATCTTTAATTCAACCTATGAATCTTTAATGCCAAGATCGCAGCAGCATAATACTTTGAAATGGAAACTCGAGACGCGAGCCTTGCGAGATCAGCCCTACCGTGGGTTTGGGGCAGACAAATTGAGCCGTATGAACTACTGACACCCTGCTGGTGGCAGCAAATGTGTGCTGTTCGCCTGGTCAAAACAAGAGGGAAATGAATCAATGGCATTAAAAGGGAACAACGCGGGCAGCCCAGAAGGAAGGGACGGTGGGTGCAATGGCCCTGGTCCTGGAGGCCACCTGGCGGGACCCCTCCTGCCTGTTGGGAGGGAGAGGCGGCAGAGGGAGCCCTGGGGGAAAGGGGACCAGCCCGTCACTGCTCCCGGCGAGAGGGTCCGAGCGAGGGCACTTCTGACCCATTTAAAACCAAAAGGTAGATTACCGACACAGGCGTTCCAGAATGTCCGTTGGCAGTTTCAGAAGGAAATAGGTTTCATTGTTCAGCGCTGAACACCCAGCCTGATACATGCTTTCTCAGAATCATCTTTCAGCTCTAGAAGGCCTTTTGAACCTTCCAGAACCCTTCCACGGATGGGGTTGTGTTTAATACAAACAGCGGCAACTCCAGGGAGGAACCACCTGGAGTCACTGTATTTCTCACTTGTGCTTCCCTATTTACGTGATTGAAAAAGTCACGAGGAGGGACGCCTGGGTGGCTCAGTTGGTTAAGCGTCGGACTTCAGCTCGGGTCATGATCTGGCGGTTCCTGAGTTGGAGCCCGGGGTCAGGCTCTGTGCTGACAGCTCAGGGCTGGAACCTGCTTCAGATTCTGCGTCTCCCTCTCTCTCTGTCCCTCCCCCACGCACTCTCTGTCTCTCAAAACGAATTAAACATTAAACATAATAATAATAATAATAATAAGTAAACAGTCACGAAGACATGAGCCTGTGAGATATTAAATAGCAAACACCAAACAGTCGACCAACAGCCGTTTTAGATGGGACACCGCTACCTACCACAAGAAGGAACGAAAAGAAACTCTTGGCCTCTGACTCAGGGCAATGGCCCAGAAGCCAGACGGGAATTAAGCCTGGGTCCAGGCCTCAGTTTCCCTCTGGGTACAAGAAGACGGGCTCCAAAAGGTCTTGATTTTGATTGCTGTCCTGATGCCAACGGTTGACGTGCGCAGCTCGCTGTTTTGCAAGAAGCAAAGCCCTCTCGTGTGGGTGGGCCCAGCGCTGTGCCCGCCGCCCCTCCTGGGGGAAGTCTGCCCTACAGATCCGGGCACCCAGGAGAGGTCAGAGCCCGAGCTCAGCCTGGCATCCACCTTGCGCCCGGCCGCCAGCCTGGCTGTTGGGCTGCAGGCAAGTCACTTGACCTTTCGGCGCGTCGAGTTTCTCAGACGTCAAACGACGATAATAAATCATCACAACCGCGGTGGATTTCTGGGAGGGTTCGACGAGACGGTGCCTCCCAATTCAGCTTTCGTGCAGTAAGCTCTCGAAACGTGGAGACTGTTACTCTTATCATTTGATCATTATCAGCGCCTTGCCTAAGGGGCCGACCGGTTTGGGGAGCGTGGTTGCTCCGCCCTGAGCAGGACAGCCACCTGGCTGCCCTTGAACTCCGCCCCACCCCCCACTCCAGCGTGAGGAAGGAACTTTCCTCCGGTAGGCATGGGGCCCGGTTCACGGTAGCGGGGTTTGGGGTTCGCTCTCAGAGAGCGCGAACAGGTGGGACTGTGAGGCCGGGGGACCAGCTGGTGGCTGTCCCCAACCTCAGGCACGAGCTGAGGAACCTTGTCCGTGCTCCTAGTTTGGGAGGAGAGCAATTTCCGTGTGGCGCACGTTGCGGGCAAGGGTCTTCTCGGCTGACGCAGAGCTGGGCAATCACCGTTCGTGCTAAAATGCTGGAATAATTATTTAACACGTCTGATTTCATTTTCAAGCCCCTCCCCCCCCTTTTTTTTTTGCCATGTGTACGGATCATCACAATTTAAAAACACCAAGAGTACAAGATTTAAGTACCTGAACCTGTCACTGCACGTTGTAACTGGAGAACAAAAATGTTCCATGAAGGGTGTGTGTGTGTGTGTGTGTCTTTTGCTCTCCTGAAGTTTCCATAACTACATCTGTTTAAGATTCTGTGGGTATGGAAAGCACATATTGTTGATCGAGAAGGGCTATTTTTGCTTTACCAAAGGCCAATCACACAGGTCAGTGGCACCCCCGTGCTTCACCGCTATTCTTTGGGCATTAATTTTAATGTTTAAAATGCAAGTGCATTTTCCAAAGGCTGCATAAAGCACTAGATAAGTAGAAGACCACTGGCTTGGGAAGAATGAATGCCCAGCGAAGCCTTTCGCATAGAGAGAATGCTGAATATCTGTGCCATTATTTACCATCAGAATCAGATATGGTTGTCTGACTGATGGACAATTTTTTCCCGACCTGCTCTCTTTGCAAGTGCCCTATACTGTCTAGACAGTTGCATATTATTTATACATTCATTTCAGATTTTATGGTTTGTTTTTTTTCCCCCCACTAAAGTTGTGCAGGGTTTCATGCAGCCTAGTAACTATTGGAAATGCGCTTCACGAAAACCCATATAATTGCACCAGGTGAATGCTTTCTTTCTGAGAGTTGTGTCACCATTAAAATAAAATTTTAAAAAGGGTGTTTTTTGGTGTTGTTGTTGTTGTTGTTTTTTAAGACCATCATACGAGCTCGGAAAGAAAATGAGACTAAACTTCTCAACCCTCACTCCAACCACACAGAGGGACACAACGGTGTGCGTGCGTACCACCCCCCCCCCCCCCCCCCCAGTCTTCAGGGTACCAGCAGAGCAGGCCATGGAGGGAATTAGAGACAGCTAATTTCAAAGGTTCTTAATCAATTCAAGTTGATCCCATTTGTTGATTAGGGAGTCAAAATGCATTATTTGCATTCTGTTTCAAATTCAGAATTTTCTCGCAGAGGTTCCAGGCTGGAGAAATCTCTTTCAGAGCGATCCCCTTGGGCAGAAAGGGAGTTAATTTGAAAACTCTGGTGAGTCTGATAGGTTGTGAAAGTTCCACATGAAACATTTATAATGGCTCCTTTCAGGGTGGCGGGTCTGGGGGTATGTGTGCGCGCATGCGTGCATGTGGCCTTCGGTAGCCAGGAGCCGGCGGCTGAGGCTTTGTGTAATTAACCGGGTAGTGAGCACAGTGCCCCCTTTCCGTCCAGACGCTTCGGTTGTGTAGCCATTACAGTCACAGAAAGGCGGAAGGGCAAACCTTAAGAGGTTAGTTGGAGGGACATTCCCTTACCCAAGTGCCTCCCAAGCTGGGGCCTGGTTCTGTGCGGGGCCTAAGGCCCCACGTCTGGCCAGCCCCACGGCTCCCGATGCAAAGTTGAAAACACTGTATTTTCCGGCTTCCTTGTGGGGTTGCTTTCGGTGTGAGACCGGAGTTGGAAATTGGTTCCTTCAAGCCCAAGCTGGTGACCTGGTAAGCTCTGGGACGGGTGCCTGAGTCACAGGGAGTGAAGCCCGGGGGGGATCGTTCTCCTGGGACCGCATGCTCAATGTAGCCAGGAATGAGGCCATACGTCTGGTAGACCCTTCCCTCTGATTTCACGCACTTTTGGCTAGGAAAATCCCAGCCCTGCAGAGAGAGAGGTAGTTGATGTGTATGTCCAACGTGTCAGGAAGACACTACTTATTTGGGGGCAAGATTATATATTAACCTATTGCCCCCCCCCCCCCCCCCCCCCGTGTCAACTGAAGGGGGTGAAGGCGAACGTTCCCCAGGAACGGTGGGGGCGGGGGAGGGAATGTAACTCCCGCTGGATACAATTTGTTCTTTGGAACCTCACCCCCAGGCCCCCCAATCTATACCCACTTGCACTGCCCCCTGTGCTCCGGGGAGGGTCACAGCTATGACATCCTAAAATTGTCCCCAGCCGCCAAATGGCCCCGCACGTTCTGTTTATCAGCCAACACCAACATGAAATTGCAAAACTTGCTCACCGTGTGGCTGAAGTCATTTTGGAGGTAAAGAGTCACAGCGATGATGTCGGGAGGGGAAGAAAGTTTTCCTTGTCTAAACACCCATTCTAAAACACGCCATTTCCTTCGATAACAATGCAAACTGGCCCTTTTCAAAGGCTAGGGCTTTCTCAGCCTTGATTTTATTTTCTGTTCCACTCCTACAGTAGAAGATTAATTCCCACAGTCTGCACACTGCCTGGAGTTCAGTGCACATGTTTACTGAGGTGTACAACCCTCAAATAACTTTAGTGCTGCTTTCACCCACTGTTAGGAAGTATATTTAAAAGAAATTGCCTTTTATAGATTTAAATTACAAAAGTCCTGATATCATGCAAAAGGCAGTTTAACTCATGCAAGCATACAAATAGGTAAATCT
Organism: Puma concolor; assembly: GCF_028749965.1. Classification (NCBI taxonomy): domain Eukaryota; kingdom Metazoa; phylum Chordata; class Mammalia; order Carnivora; family Felidae; genus Puma; species Puma concolor. The sequence goes on from NW_028240293.1 coordinate 121,623, forward strand.
TAGGGAAAAAGATACCAAGGCTAATATGAATGTAAATAGGATTAGCTGCCTGCATTAGCAAAGGCTGTGAAATTTAAAGTACTTTCTGTTAGGTTATTCTTTAAAATACACCTATATTTCATGTGCGCATTTGTAGATATTTGGGAATATATTTTACTTTGTCTTGGGCTTGAATTTCAGAACAAGTAGAGACAACGGACTCGCATTTCTGCGTATTGGCAGCCGAGGCAGACGTGGAATTTAATCTTCTGCATGCTTAAATATTTATTGACATAAAATTTTAAACCTCCCTTTAAAAAAAAAAAGAAAAAAAAGAAAAGAAAAAGTTCGGCCCAGAAAACAGAGATAAATATTGCAAAGAAATGAGAAAACCGAGGACGTGGTGGTTTTATTTTTTACCTTCAGAGAAGCCTCGTGTGTTCCCAAAGATTGATTTGGATATAAGCAAGCGGTTTGAGGCAGTTTGGCAAACAATAGCCCGCGGGCCGGATCAAACACACTGCCCGTGTTTTGGTTCATCCTCAGAGGTAGGAATGGTTTTAACGTCTGCCACGTCATAAAGGAAAATCAAAAGAAGAATAATATTTCATGACACATAAAAACTATATGAAATTCAAAATGTAGTGTCCATAAATAAAGTTTTATTGGAATACAGCCGTGCTTATTTAACCGTTGATGGCTTTCTCACTACACAAGCAGATTTTGAGTAAGTTCTAATCGTGACCCGACGGCCCCCAGAATGTAAAATATTTACCATCCGCCTCTCCCGGGAAACGTTTGCCAGCCCTGGATTTGGACGAAAAGTATCTTCATGCAACTCGATTGCTGCGAATCGCGAGTAGGTAGTTGGACACCCGTTCTGGGAAGAATCTCACGTTGTCTGTTTGAATTTAGACTGTTTTCTCAGCTAGAGGCATTGGAAACAGAGGATAGGTAAGGCGGATTGGTTTGAAAACATTAAGCCACCGCCTTGCGAACCTAGGGGCTCACAGGTATGACACTTTGGGAGGAGATGTGGTTGAGTGAGAGAGCCCTGCTCCGGGTCTGACTTCCTGGACTCACACCTCCAGTGCGCCGCGTGGGATACCGTACTTAACTTCTCCGCGCCATGATAATAGGGACAGCCGTGCATATGGTCTTGTGGGTTTGTTGCCAGAATTGGGATGATGCATTATCAAATGTTTAGAAGAATGTCTGGCCTTTGCAAAGCTCAATTAGTGCGAGCTATTAATATTATTCTTAGGGGTGCCCGGGTGGCTCAGGCGGTTCAGCTTCTGACCCTTCCTTGGTTTTGGCTCAGGTTATGATCTCACGGTTTGTGAGTTCGAGCCCCGCGCTGGGTTCTGTGCTGACAGCGCGGAGCCTGCTTGCGATTGTCTTTCGCCTTCTCTCTCTGCTCCTCCCCCACTTGCGTGGGCTCTCTCCCGAAATAAGTCAACTGAAAAGAAATCTGTTAAAAATATTATTTTTTAGACGGGATGTTTGCATTTAAGTTCTCGTGAATTCCGAGATAGCTTTTATTATAGAAGTACCTATCCTTTTCGTCAAAATCTTTTTCAGAGGGTCCGTTAGGTAATGGCACTTTGGGGTTTTGTTAGCAGAACATATCTATGTGGTATGTATACTGGCTGAGGAGGAAACACCAGAAATGTACCCTCCCGGGGACGCAGATTATTTTCCCCAAGCTCTACTAATCTGATCTGTTGGATGAGACCGACAGAGCAGCTGAATTGATTTACTTCTGCCCAGTTTGTCCTATAGGACACAACTTTACAACCAGTTAAGGATGTCCAAGATCGTGTAGCCCATCATTTTTTTTAAATTTTTTTCTTTTTTAACGTTTATTCATCTTTGAGAGACAGAGAGAGACAGAGCATGAGCGGGGAAGGGGCAGAGAGATGGAGACACAGAATCCGAAGCAGGCTCCAGGCTCTGAGCTGTCAGCACAGAGCCTGACGTGGGGCTTGAACTCACGAACTGCGAGATCATGACCTGAGCCAAAGTCGGACGCTCAACCGACTGAGCCACCCAGGCACCCCACGTAGCCCATCATTTTGACATGAGGACTTTGAGGCCCAGAGACTGGGATGAACCTGGCCAAAGCCACACAGTACTGCAACCTCACGGCCAAGAGCAGGACGCGGGTCTACTAACTCTTAGACCTGAAGCTTCTTTAATAATAAAAAACATGTACTCAGTACCCTTTTCCTCAGCGCCATGATACTGAGCACAGTACCTAGCACACAGCAAGTGCTCAGTAAATACAAGAACGAAAGCAACAAAAAAGATAGAAAGAATGAGCTACTTGAAATCTTCAAAGCCCCCTAAGACATACACACACACGAGAAAGAAAGAATTATTCCAATGGTTAAATGGTTATAGTAGATCTGCTCCAGTATCTTGTGCGTGATCGTCTGCCGCGATCATTAGAGTCCAGTCCATCATTCTTTTGCCAGGGAAGCGTCTGAATCATTAGTGACTCAGCCCATACATACTGGTTTATGTTTGTCCCTTTTCATCGTTCACCTACTCATTATTTAGACTATAGTGGTGTAGTTTATGAATCTGTATAAACCACCTTAATCCATCCAATAAGGTATGGTGTGCTTAAATGAGTGAATAAATATGTGCCTGGATCGAGGAGTAAATAAACAAATGAGGAGAATAAATGGATAAGTAGGGTGAAAGAGAGTCAATCAATGACCCATTAATCTTGTTTTAGACCTGCGCACACTAGGTGCTTAACGAATATAGGTTGACATGATAGCTGGATTAATATATCTTAGAAATACGCAACGTCGCAACAAAATATAACGTGGCTATCAAGCCTACTAAATCGGGCACATTATTTCAGAGCCCTTGAGTGAGACACATTTTTTTCTGTCTGTCCTCATGAGGGATCCGGGAATACGCAGCCACCTTCTTCCCAGAGCGCGTCTGATGCATGGAAATGGAGATTCCCCAAACAGATCAAAGAGAGGTGCAGCTCCCTCCTCATTCAGTCATTGCATCTCTGCGTTTCTGCCAGCCCGGTACTCGGTGATGGGGATCTATCCTGGAGTCCTGGGATCCACGGAGAGGTCATGGAGTTCATAATGTAGAGGCACAACTGACCTTTAACAGATCATCACAAACCATTAAAACACAGGTATCCTTCACAAAGGAGTGGTCGGCAGGGTATGGCAGGTGAAGATCGGTTTGGCTAAATGATGCCTTTACTTAGCAAAACTTTCGTGTGAAAGAGCTGACTGGGGAGGTCCCATTTAAGCACGTGGAAGTTGGAACATGTTCTTCGGGACGTTGAAGGGCACGCTTCCCACGAGCAGGATGCGTGATCACACTCCAACTTCCAGCCCTTCGGAGGGGGGGTCTCTCTTCTCACTAGAGAGCTTAGAAGGCCAACAACCAGAAGACCCATTCGCTCAAGATCCACTTTGGTCCACTCTGGCTCCTTTTCTAAGGTCATGCGCCCAAAGCCGAGATCATAAATGATCTCGGGGAAAGAGCTCAACTTTCTGGATGTATCAAGCGGTCAGACAGCCCCGTGGGTTGACTGTGTGTCTGGCTACTGTCTCAACATGATGATGAATATTCATCTCACATAAATAATACATAACTCATATTTTTATAAGCATCATTAACAATTTATGCATTTGATAAGCATTTGGGGGAGGCATTTGATGAGCGCCTAGACTGTACAAAACACCGATCTGCAGACTGTGGAGGTGGTGGCCGTGAAAGTGTGCCACTCTCGTCCCCCTTCAAGGAAGAAGGCAAGTTACTTGCAGTCCAGGTGGTTATCTAGCAGCCTCCAACTATTGGCCTTCAGAACCCACTCATATTTCAGCCAAGACCATGCTCTTTCTTGGCAGCCCCCAGCTCTTGGCCATTTTTGCCCAGTGCAGAGCTTTACCAATGACCAGGTTTGCTCTGTAGCTCCCTGTTGAGTTGCCTTTATCAGATGAGCCTCGCGTTCTCAGGTTCTGTCTTCCTTCTCCTGCTTCCTCCCCACTCTTCCTTTCATCGTTAGTGGTTCCGCACTGCCCCACGGCTCTCCCTCATCCGTCTGGCTTCCTTCCTTGTCCCAGGCTGCCTTCTAAGATGGCGCCCCATGATCTCAGTCTCCTCACGCCCTTGTGCGATCTCCTCTCCTTGAATATTGGCTGGACCCAGTGACTCGCTTTTAACAAACAGAAATCAACAAAAGTGATGGGCAGTTGCTTTGGAGATCAGGTTACCAAAGACTGTGACTTGGGTGTTACTGGCACTCTCTTGCTTTCTTTCCCATTTTCTCACTCCCATGAGGCAGGCTGCTATATTGTGAGCAGCCCTATGGAGACAGAAGAAATTTAAGCTGGACTCCAGCCTATGACCATCTGTGACCCTCAGTGCACTAGCCTACAAGCAACTGAATCTTGTCAATTACCATACAAGTGAACCTGGCAGAAGATCCTTCCCCGGTTGAACCTTTGGATAAGACCAGACCTTCAGCTGACACTTTGCAGCCTTGTGAGAGACGTTGAGTCAGATGTACCCAGTTGACCTGTGCCTTTATTCTTGACCCATAGAAACAATGGGGTCATTTGTTACACGGCAATGGCTGAATGATACACCCTCTTTTACCTTTCACAGACATGACTCCTCATAAAAGCCTAACTCTGGACTCAGCTTTAGCCTCTGCTTTCTGGAGGACCCAGCTGACCATCAGATCTGGTGCTTGGGAGAAGGGTCAAGCCGGGAGTGCAGATGTGGAGGTCGGCGGTATAGATGTGGAACAGGAGATGTGAGCATCCCTGAGCACAAGGTTGAAAAGAGAAGGATCAGGGATGGGATCCGTGTGTCACTTCAGGCGGGGAGAAGAGTCAGCCAAGGAGACTGGGGAGGGGATCTGAAAGCCCCCCCCACCCCCCACAGCCTCCCTCACGCTTCCCCCACCCCTTCTTCCCCCTCTCCACCAGAGGCTGGGCGAGCTGCCCCTCCTTCCTCTCGTGTGGCACTTACACACTGTCTCATAATTGCTGCATTCAGTGTCAACCTCCCAAGAGCCCACGAGGGACCCTTGAGGGCAGGGCTGGCGTCTTACTGTTGACTTCCTAGTGTTTCATGACGCTGGTGTTTAGAAGGAACTCCCTTAATGTTCAAACAAATGTACGACGAGAGTGTATGAAGCCAGCGAAACAGGATGCCAGTCTGGTTGTGAAACCGTAACTAAGTCAGTTAACAACACTGTATTGTGCGTTTAAAACCTTACAAGGGGCGGTCCCAAGTGGTCTTACAATAATTAAAAAATACAAACCCAAACTATAGCTCAGCCCTGTCGACATCTGCCTTGTAATATATGCAAAGTAATATACCCAATTTTCTCGTTTAATATATGCACGTAACATATGCAAATTTTTCTCATTTAACCCTCCTCAGCCTATGAGACCATTGGAACTGTTTCCCATTTTGCAGTGAGCAGACCAAAAATGACACAGGCCTTGAATGTTGGGGCTTTGCAGTCCTGCTCTGTGTGAGAACCCAAAGTCAGGTGAAGGCTCCTTGGGCCTTCAGTCTGGAGTTAGATTCCGCCACTAGTGTTCAGGGGTGGGATCTCCAGGTCTCAGGATCAGCTCTCCTTTCTCCCATCAGCCGTTTACATTCTGGGACCCTCCCCCCACCCCCTTTTCTGCTGCGATCTACAGAGGATTGCCACATACCTAACGTGGCCAGGTTGGCTGAAATGTTTGAGTTCAGCCTTTTGAGGCAGGGGAGAGCCTGGCCCGTCAGCAAGAATAATTCTTGAACCATCTGCGACCCAGCTTGTCAGGGTGCCACTCTGCCTATCTGTGGTTCAATGTCATGGAGATATGGACAGAGTCTACCCCTTGAATTACGCCACAACCATCTGTCGGAGAGTAAAAAGTTTAATCAGTAAGTTAGCGTTCTTCACTTTGGATCATTTCTCCTTTTTTTTTTTTTTAAAGTTTTTTTTTTTTTTAAATGTTTATATTCATTTTTGAGACAGAGAGAGACAGAGCATGAGTGAGGGAGGGAGACACAGAATCCGAAGCAGGCTCCGGGCTCTGAGCTGTCAGCCCAGAGCCCGATGCGGGGCTCGAAGTCGTCAACCGCAAGATCATGACCTGATCTGAAGTCAGACGCTCCACTGACTGAGCCACCCAGGCGCCCTGGATCATTTCTCCGTAAGCATCCCTCCCCTCCCCCTCAACTGACGAGCTCTATGGTGATTATGTTGAAGGAGTTGCAGTAAACTGATTTTTTTTCCTAGCAACATCCACAGATAAAAGATCGCAGGGATGCTCATACTTTTGGGTACCAAAAGCCCTTGAAGCGTCAGGATGAACATGTTTTTCTCGTAGTGTAGAACCTCCATGCTGAGCGAACATCTGGTAATTACACTGTATTCATATTTTGGCAATGGCCAGAGCGTTGCACCATGATGGAGCCAATTTTGGTTAGATGCGGGCCGTGTTTTTTCCAGCAGAATTGAAAAATAACGCGAAATTGGCCAGAGAAAGCTTTTTGTTGTTGTTGTTGGTCGGACTCATTTAAACGGTTACTCTGAGTGATTTTTTATTTGAATTCCTATACAGGGCCTCTGGTCACAAGCTTTATCTGTTTCCAGTTTGTAACACAGCAAAGAGAAGATTTATTTTGGGGGCCCGGAAACGCTCCCTTGATCTTGGTGTGTTGCTATCACTAGTGCGAGTAGCTTTGACGAACTGGAGATGCCAACTCAGAAAATGAAACCAGGGTAAAGCAAGGGACACCGCTCTAACAGAAGCACAAGTTAGTCCCGCTTACAAAGAGGCTACAAGGCACTGAGACCCGCGGCAAGTCAGGAGACGGGCGTCCTGCCTTCTTGCTTCTTTATTCAAAGTGTGGTCTGTGGACCAACAACATCAATATCGCCTGGGGAGTTGTTAGAAATGCAGGCTCTCGGGCCTCCCGCCAGACCTCTGGAGTCAGGATGTGCATGTGAACAGGAGACCCGGACGGTTCTTACGCGTATTCAGTCTGAGAAACTGATGTAATGCCAGCCTTCCTTGGAACTAGCCGCCCTCATTTGAGTATTTCTTGTAAAATGAGGAATTTGGGCTGCCCGGCTGGTGGACTTAGTCAGTAGAGCGTGTGACTCTTGACCTTGGGGTTGTGAGTTCGAGCCCTGCACTGATTGGGTGTAGAGATTGCTTAAAAAAATAAAAGCTTGAGGGGCGCCCGGGTGACTCAGTAGGTTCAGCATCCGCCCCTGGATTTTGGCTCAGGTCGTGATCTCACGGTTCGTGAGATCAAGACTCTCGTCGGGCCCTGTGATGGCAGCACAGAGTCTGCTTGTGATTCTCCTCTCCCCCTCTCTCTGCCCCTTTCCTGCTTATGTGTGCTTTCTCTCCCTCTCAAAATAAATACACATTTTTTTAAAAGATAAAATAAAAGCTTTAAAAACTGAAGAATGTGGCCTAGAGCAGTTGCTTTCTAAAGTTGGATCTCCCGGGCGCTAATATCAAAAGATGCTCCCTGGCAGAAAGGATTCTGTGGCTAAACATGTTTCACACATTCCTGTTACTTCACAATGCATACTAACTTATTAAAGGCTCAGAGAAGTCCTGCAATAAAGGGACCTTTTTAAATAGCATGCATTTTTGTGATCTCTGAACCATTTTTCACATCAAATTGAGTATCATCCCACGAAATGAGGGTTCCACGGAACGTGCTCTGCAGGAGATCGTTTCTAGAGTCCCCTTCACTCTCTCGTCCTATAAAATAAACTTCCTCCATGCCCTTTCCTTAGCATTTTGTGTTACGACTAACTGTACCTCTCGGTAATCTACCAGTTTTTAATGTTGCTCTTCTGAGCTTTTTTGAGCCTTTAAAAGTGTTGACGCGGAGACCTAGATAGAATGGCCAGCCGTCCTGCTTTGGCCCAGGACTTTCCTGGTTTTGGTGCCGAAAACTCTTCATCCCAGGAAACCCCTCCGTCCTGTGCAAATCAGGATGGCTGGTGACTGTAAAAACACACCAGGCTTGGGGCGCCTGGGTGGCGCAGTCGGTTAAGCGTCCGACTTCGGCCAGGTCACGATCTCGCGGTCCGTGAGTTCGAGCCCCGCGTCGGGCTCTGGGCTGACGGCTGGGAGCCTGGAGCCTGTTTCCGATTCTGTGTCTCCCTCTCTCTCTGCCCCTCCCTTGTTCATGCTCTGTCTCTCTCTGTCCCAAAAATAAATAAAAAACGTTGAAAAAAAAATTAAAAAAAAACAAAACACATCAGGCTTAACAAGATTGGGAGACCCTTCACCTTCTGTTTCTTTTCCTTTCTCTCTCTTTGTCCATCTCGCCATTTCCCATCCCTATTCCTTCCCTCAAATGATCAACACAGGAAGAATCGCCTGGTAGCTTGGTCAGATTGAAAGCAAAGCTGAAAAAGAAAGAAAGAAAAAGAAGGAAAGAAAAAGAAGGAAAGAAAGAGGGAGGAAAGAAGGAAGGAAGGAAGTTGACTTTGCAGAAGCAGATTCCATGGACACATGGATTTTCTGTTCCAGTGAGTGGATTTATCCCAGTCAGCCAACCTGATGCAGGAAGAAATCCCAAGCTTAAGGTAGATGGTGAGTCTGCTTCACAAGCAGCTTCATCATAATTGAAATATAAAGATCTGGTTTGGAGGAAATGTCATTAATGCTAAAGGTGTCAGATGTATTTTTGTATCTTTAATCAGCTCTCGAAGAAATGTGGTATCCCCTGTAGTAATGAAATCTAGATCGCTCGGGTTTCCAAGTATGAACCCTTTGTGCAGGTAGCCTGCCCCTGCCCTCGAACCTTTTTTCCTGAGGCTTTCAAATATATTATATTTGATTGACGAGATCCACACATGTGGACAAAATTCCTAGTTCAGAGATTCTGTTTCCTTGCTATGGTTCAGCCTCCGTGACGTATACCTCTTTATTAAAGACTTGGGAAGTTTCTGAGTCCTCCTTGTAACTCAGGTAATTCTAATTCCAGCCTTACCTCTCCGTGCATTGCATTTTTCCTAGTTTCAGTTAAACAGAACGTTTAAAAGACACCGTCGCGACCAGCGTGGGATACCTTATTTTCTGCGAGAGCCGAAACAAGTATGTGCATCCTTTAAATAACAATAGTTTCTGATGTTAATGTCGAATTAATCCAAGAAATGAATATGTATTGATGGTATTCTTTTGGGTTTTGAAAATCCTTACAACCACATAATTAAATGAGTGCCTTTAGAAATACTGATAAAAGCCCACCGCCATTCAAATATCTATACAAGACAATGGCCGTAAGCTGTGGGCTTGGGAGATTAGTTTGGCCACGAGCCAGTGTTTATCACAATATTTCCATCTCAGCTGATAAAATTTAATCATTCTTATTTAAATAGAAATCAGAATTAATGCAGGTTTTAAAGAGAAGGAATAATAAACAAATCGCACTATCTTTATTTCAAAGTTTCTGGCATATATTGTCTATTCAGAATGGAAATGTTAGCTGTTGTTGGGTTGTTTTTCTACCTTGGACTTTCATTCCAAGAGTCCTCAAAAATAATGAGCTATTGCTTCTCGAATATTTATTTCTTCAGCTCTGCTTTAAGTAAAGTGGCTTCCACCCGCCTCTCCAGTGGGATAAACAGGGCTTTGTGTGAGACGGGGAACGCGGCTTGAACTGGAGTCAGCAGCGTTGTTTAGCCCAGGGTGGTTGGGGGTTTGGGCTGACCCACGGCCATCCTCGTGCCCAGGGCCCTTGAGCCCCACAGCAAGAAGTGAGAAGGTAGCCGGTGTGGAGTGGGTGCCTGGCTGGCTTTGGACTGGAGCACGGGGCTGCTAGAGGGTCAAGTCCAGAGTCAGTCTCCCAGGGAACAGTCAGATACCACAGCTTTATGCCAGGAGTTACAGTCCGCAGAAACCTAATTGGCCATTTAGTTCCGCCCACTCTTTTTGTGGGTGAGCAAGTTGAAGTCCAGAGGGCGGAAGTGACTTGCTTGCTCAGGGTCACCTGTCAGGTCAGCAGGAAAGCCACCTTGCAGTCAGGTCTCCAGAGCCCGGTCTCGTGTTCTTTCGATTTCTCAACGGCTCTTTTCATCCAGGGCAACTCAGCGCCATTTTGTTTTGACCCTGTCTCTACATTTTGGTTAAGGTTTCCAATGCTTTCTACCAAATATACCAAACCAACCCCATTCAGATTAAAATACATCCCCATCCACAAAGTAAACAAACCACTGAAAAGAACTCAATTCTCCCTAGGACTTTTGTGTCTTGCGCGATGAGATCTAGAGAACCTCTTTTTTCCTTCAATAATACTGTAAAAATAGTAAATTAATTGCACTTAAATATAAGAAGAATAAAAAGAGCTTGTCCATGACTTCTCTGTCTTGATAATATAACTAATATTTAAAAAATAAAATTAGGGGCGCCTGGGTGGCTCAAGTCGGTTGAGCGTCCGACTTCGGCTCCGGCGGTGATCTCGCAGTTCGTGAGTTCGAACTCTGTGCTGACAGCTCCGAGCCTGGAGCCTGCTTTGGATTCTGTGTCTCCCTCCCTCTGCCCCTTCCCCGCTCATGCTCTGTCTCTCTCTGTCTCTCAAAGATGAGTAAACGTTAAAAAAAAATTGAATAATTCCAATACGTGAGATTTATCGATCATTTTCTGTGGTTCTAGGCCCTCTCCTGCCACTGTCCCATTTAATCCATACAACATCCCAAGGAGGTGGGTACCAGTCTTATCCCCATTTTACAGATAAGGAAGCTGAAGGAGGGAAGGGGTGAGCAACTTTTCCAGCATCACCACAAACAAGTGGCAGAGCTGGGATTCCGATCTAAACAGTCCGCAGTAGGGCTCGGGTCCTTAACCAGGTTCCGCGTCGCCTCGGAACCGTGCATTCTTACCTGAGTTGTAAGTTTTATTTCATCTTCAAACTTGATTTCCCACATCCCATTGTTTCCGTGGCCATAGAATCTCTCCCAGGTAGGAATTAGGTCCCGTTCAAGTCAATTGGCATAAACAGTCAGATTTGTTAGAAAAGGCATTTTGGAATCAATTTGACTCTTATTGCTTTTGACTTTGTTATGAATTTCAGTTTGGGTTAAGGGTGTATGGGACTTCAAAACATCTGGTTCAGTCATTTAAGAACCTTTCTGAGACTTCACAACTCCTTAAGACTTCCTTTCGAATTCAGACATTTCCTCTGTCACCACCCTCTGAACAACGCTTTGAGAAACAAGGAAACAATGCTTTATTCATTTGAGAAAATGCACAGAGGCGTCCTTAATCTGTTATGAATGGGAGTAAGATGTTTTACATAAGTAGAATCTCAAGAAACTAAACCGTAGAATTTTAAGAGCTGAAGTGGTTTTTGCCAACAGTTTTTGGTGGTTTCACATCCATTCTTTTTTTTTGCTGTTTTAACAGTTTTTTGATAACCCCAGCCCATGATTACAACTGTTACTCATATACTATGTGCCCTAGTGAGAATTCCTGGCAAAGTCTTCTTTTGGGATCTGGGACTCCCTAACACACGCGACTTCGTAATATTGTCCCCTAATTACTTGACACTCTCAGATCTTAATATATAAATATACATTAAGACACGTATTTATATATTAGTGTATCTTAAGAGATGTACTGATATATAATATACAATATATTTTTATTTTTATATATTTATATTTGTATACAAAAATATTTTTATGTCTTTGTATATAAACGCCATAGTTTGAATACGGATACTTGCTCGCATTTGGATAGTGCGATTGGCTGGTGGGAATATGAACACAAGCTAGGAACTGATGAACTCTGGGCAGTCTGGCTCACCGTCTCTAGAAGAGGCATGACTGTTCCCAGCTGATAGTCCCTAAAGGGACAAGGCACGTCACTTGGCCTGTACTATTAACGTGTTCTCTGCTGCAACCCCGGGGGGACCACTGAATTGGATCCCCTGGGACTCCTTGGCAGCCGGGATACCACCACGTCCCCACTCAGAGACATTTAAGTAGTTTCTCCTTTTTCACTGTTAGAAACAGGGCCGCAGCGGACATCACGGGGGCAACGTCGCTTTGTGCACACAGGCAAAGGGTGACTTTGGGACGGGCACCGACATCTAAACTCTAGGCATCGTGAACTTTTCCCGGGACCGCCAAGTCGCTCTCCAAAGTGATGTACACCCGCATAAGAAGGGGTTCCCGTTCCCTACTTTTCTCAACGACACTCGGTCTTCTTGATTTCTGAAAAACCCTTATTACAGTACCAACAGAAATACTTTGTTAAACCATTTTATCGAGGTGTGATGGGCAGACAAAATGCTGTGCATATTTAATGTAATGCAAGTTCACGAGCACGGAAGAGGTACCCCCCCCATGACCCCATCACCGCAGTCTATGCCACAAACATATCTATTACCTCCAAAGGCTTCCTCCTGCGCTCTTCATGGTTATTATTATTATTGATAGAAACACTTAACAGGTAAGCGATTTTGAAGCCTATAGTCAAGTGTCGTTAACTCTAGGCAGCACACCGTACGGGAGATCTCAAGAACTTACTCATCTTATATTACTGAAACTTTCTACCCTTTGACTAATGCTTCCCCATCTTCCCCTCTGGCCCCAGCCCCTGGCAACTGCCCTTCCAATTCTCTGCTTCTGGAAGTCTGACTCCCTTGGATTCTTCATGCAAGTTTGATCATGCAATAGTATTTGTCCTTCCACGTCTGATTTATTTCCCTTAGCGTGTTGTCCTCCAGATCTATCTGGCTTCTTGCCGGTAGCAGGATTTTCTTCTCTCCAAAGACTGAACAGTAGCCCATCGTATGGATATACCACATTTTCTTTATACATTTGTCCATCGGTGGACAGCTAGGTTGCTTCCACACCTTGGCTATTGTGACTACTGCTATGGTGACCACAGGGATTGCAGGCGTCTCTTTAAGATCCCGATTTCAACGTGTTGGTCCTTCTCTTCGTGCCCTCTTAGCTTAGGTGTTTTAGTCTTCTGTCAAACTGAAGTACTAAATGTAGTAACTCAATTCTGAGCAACAGAAACACTCATCTATTTGCATGGGGCAAATCCTCAACAATCATCTCTTGATTGAAAAATCAGTCCGGTGGAGAAGGAAGTCGCGTTCTGCTGAATATTGGAGTCTGTTCCAACCATTTTGCTGCTTAAAAAGGAATACTGGTGTTTAGATTTCTTGAGCCCACCTTTGGAAGTCCACTTGACCAAGACACAAGGAAGAGAAATCTTAATTCAGGCCCCAGCATTCTGGTAGATGTTCTGCCCCCTTCAACCCAAGGCCGACGGTGAACCCTGCTGACCCCTACAGACGCAAAAGGCAGAGGGTGTGGGCTTCCCCTGCCATGCCTGTTAGACTTGCGTTACTTCGAAATTTCTCATCACCCCCGTTGATTTATCCTGGTCTACTTTGGTAAACACTGCTTTGGGGCGGGTTCTCTTTGTTTTGTATCACGATAGCTGGACCTCATTGCTGCCAAAGTAACGAACACAAATCATACTTAGACATGTTCTTTACTTTCCCCATAGAAACTTGCCTGCTTTTAGTGTTGGCCGAGACATTGTGCGCTGTCTGTCCGGCTTGCATTTTCCCCCTAAGGATAGAGACTAGCGGATGCGAAGTAGATTAGGTTCCTCTTTGCCCACAGAAGGACATCACAGGTGTGACGACGCAGAGCAAATGGCACCGGCCTCTGTGTTGGGAGACAAGAGAGAGCGGTGGGGACTGTGGCTGACTGGAAAGCAGGGCGCGCACCCCGGCTAAGGGAAGACGCTGCTGGACGGCCTGGGCTTGGTGCCTCTTGGCTGTCCCCACCCCCAACAGGATTTGGAGATACAGATTAAGAAAAAATTTTTTTTAAATATTTATTTTATTTATCTTGAGTCTGAGAGAGAGACAGAGCCTGGGAGAGGCAGAGAGAGGGGGAGAGAGAGGATCCCAAGCAGGCCGTCAGCACAGAGCCCAACACAGGGCTCGAACTCACCACCACGAGATCATGACTTGAGATGAAATCCAAAGTCAGATGCTTAACCGACTGAGCCACCCAGGCGCCCCTGGAGATTCAGATTTTTAAACAAAACCTCCCAAAGTTTTATTTAAACACTGACATATAATTTAAATATATATATAATAAATATATATAATATTATATATTATTAATATATATTTAATTAATATATTAATTATAAAATTAAGTAATTATATAAATTATATTTTAAAAACTATATAAATTAAATCTGTCTCTCTCTATAATAATATATATTAAATATATATTATATATAAAATATAATTTTATTTATATATTTATTATAGTAATATATTAATTTATATATTAATGTATTAATTATTAATATTATTTATTATTTACATAAATAAAATAGATGTAATAAAATATATAAATACATAATATACAATAAAATATATAAATATATTATTTATTTCTCTAAATAAATTATATATAAATATATATATTATTATTAGAGACAGAGAGAGAGATTTAATGCTGCATTACTGAGCACAGTGCGGGCCTAATCAAAGCGGCCTGTGGGTCCTGTTTGGCTAACGGATTACCACCAGTTCACTTCCTGGGGATGTTTCCAGTTAATAATTCAGCCCCTCTTAATCATGTCATTACTCCATGGATTTTCAGCACTCACACATTCCATTTCTCCTAACCTAGCCGTTTTCATTCATTGCTTTGCAGTTCTTTCAAAGGTTTCCTTTCCGTTTTGTCTCATTACCTGGATGGGAGCTCCTTAAGGCCAAGCCAGACAGGGCTGGGCTCCAGGGTGGCCCCTGCCCGCAAGGGGCGAAGGCTGGAAGGCGCATATCTGACGGGACAGGGAGGGGGCGCAGGGGAGGTACAGCCCAGAGGCGGCCCGAGAGCCAGAACACCAGCTCCTGATTCCAGCCATAGTCTCTGGACTCATCAGCCCTTGCCTGAACCACTGCAGAAGACCCCGACCGGACCACTAGAGCTACTCTGGGCCCGTCCTGGCCTTTGAAATCACCGCAGCCCGAGTGACCTGATCATGTTCCTCGGGCCTCCTCACATCGTTGCAAAGCTTACTTCTCTTTCGATGAAGCCCCCAGTCCTGTGCAGGACCCAAGAAGCCCTGTCTGCTTTGCAGCCTTTCCAGCCCCATCCCCCACCTCCATTTCTTGCCATTCACGTTCTCAAACACGCTACGTTTCCTCCTACCCCTGGGCCTTCGAATGCACCGCTCCCTGTGTAGACTCTGCCCTTGCCCGGGTTCAGTCCTTCTTGGGAGCATTCGGATCTCAGCACGGGCGTTGTTTTGGTGAGGAAGGCTTTCCCGAGCCCCCAGGCCAGGTCAGGCCTCCCCAGGTCCACGGGATTCCCAGCTCCATGAGAGCAGAGGTCTTACCTGCCTTCTTCACCACTAAATTCCTAGTGGATTGCCCAATGCCTGGCACAGCACAGGCACAAATTCAATATTCAGGGCAGGAAGCCAGGCCGCAAAAAGAGATGTCAAAATGGTGTGATGTCAGGACTACCTGTGAGGTCCGTCTGTCCTAAAACTAGACCCTCCTCTCACTCCTCTATCGCGAGAGGTCTTCAATTTTACAGGAGATACGGCTGCAGAAAAAGCATCCTTTGACGTCCTCTCTCCTGCGGTCCACTGCCTTGCTGCCTGAACGGAGGTCTGCGGTCCAGCAGCCTTGGCATGACCTGGGAGCTTGTTAGCTATCAACTCCGCGTGGACAGAAGTGGCTTTCTGGTTTACTCTCATACTCCCGTGGCCCCGAACGGCGTCAGGTACACAGCAGGTGTTCAACAGGCGTTTGAAGGAATGGGTGATGGAAGGAAAAAGTAAACGCTGCAGCGAAGAGGCGTTGGAATGGGAGAATGCTGGCGATGCAGGGAGAATGAATGAAGGCTGATGTATGAGTGCCTCGCCGTGTCAGGGACATGGGGCAACGGGCATTGAAAAAAAAAAACCAAACCAAAACAAAACAGAAATAAAAACACCTGTTTGGTCTCCGAAAACAGTGTTCCTGTTGTCCTCGACCTGAATGGGGCTTGCTTCGCTCAATCCTTCACTGCTGTCATCACTAATCAAGACAACATGGCCCCAGCCCCCTTGGTCTTAGCCAAGCCCCAGGCTCCCCGGTGGATCCCACGAGCGTAAACAAGCCACAGAGAGAGGAGGAAGGAGAGCAAGTGACCGCCAAGAGGTTGGCGACGTATCTGAATCAAGGCCTGTATACCCGGGCGAGACGCAAAGGAAAAATCCATTTTCCTATTAATGTAATTCCCGGCAGAAACGGGTCTGTGGAGTAATCAGTGCCGAGCGGACGACACGGAACGTGGCACGTTGTTTGGCAGATTCTCTGTCATCGTCAGGAAAGCCGTCACAATTAATATTTGTGTCGCGCCTCCTCTATACTGAGAAACTTACTTCTATCACCTCATTTTACAAGCCAGTGGAGAACTGTTATCACCCTCCCCACTTTACAGGTGAGAAACCGAGGCACTGAGAGATTCAGCCATTTGCCCCCAAGATCCCACAGCCACTGAGTAAGCAGCAGAGCTGATATTTGAACCCACCCCGCCAGGCTCCCCCAGTGCACTATCTCAAACTCTATAGGCTACACAAAAGATTATTAAACGAAGGAATGCACTCATGCATTCATTCTGCAGTCTGCGGGCCTCTGTCACGAACAAGGCCCTCCGTGTGAGGACCCAAAAGCAATGATAGCAAATTCCTGACCCTTGGAGTGTTTCACAAGGTATATTTCCTGGATGGTCTGATGGTTCTATTCATAGAGGTGGACACCCGAGAGCCAGAAAACTTAACAGGTCCTTTTCAGGGTCCTGTGATCAGGAACAGACAGGATTTAGAACCTGAACCTGGGTGTTCTAACCCCAGGCCTAGAGTTATTTGCACGCTAACATGCTTGTTTAAAATACCGGAAGTAGGGGCGCCTGGGTGGCGCAGTCGGTTAAGCGTCCGACTTCAGCCAGGTCACGATCTCGCGGTCCGTGAGTTCGAGCCCCGCGTCGGGCTCTGTGCTGACCGCTCAGAACCTGGAGCCTGTTTCAGCTTCTGTGTCTCCCTCTCTCTCTGACCCTCCCCTGTTCATGCTCTGTCTCTCCCTGTCTCAAAAATAAATAAAAACGTTAAAAAAAAAATACTGGAAGAGATCAGACATGCAGACATGTGACGAATCAAACAGGGTAGGAACGATAGGTGCTTTCCCGGAACATACCAAGTGCCACAGGCAGATGCAGATCGCCACGATGTGACGGACCAAATGCCACCGTCCCGATGGAAGTACACACCTCCTTCACTAGCTTTCCCAGAGAGGGGTTGGTGTGGGTTGCTTTAGAAGAGCAAATATAAAATATGTTTCAAAATGCACAGCTACGTGGGCCACCATTTTGCATTCAGAAGAGAGTATCGTCCAAAAGCTCCCCAAATTATCTAGAAAGCCCTACTTGCCAGCTTTTGAAAATGCTTTGGGGTCCACATTTCTCCCCCTTCTGGCCTGACTTGCCCATTTAAAAGGTTGCCCTTTTGTCATGAACTCTCATTAAAATGCTCAGTTAGTGGCATCGATAAGTTTATCCCTCGGAGAAGGCAAGCACGCTGGGGCCCTAATGACATGGTCTTTCGGTGTTCTTAAGGCATTGATTAACCCTCACCTGCCAGAAATCATTAGCAAACGATTGCTATTTTCTGATAGTTTTGAAAGGAGGATAACTTTTAGTAAATAATCACCGGCCGCTTTCCCAGGGGGTAAAACCGGATTGGAGCCGCTCTGAAACGCCACATTGGTTTATTTTTTAGCGGGTGTATTTAGGAAGGAATGGAAATTGCATTCCAAGCAGCTAATTATAGGATAAGTGTGCCTACTTAACCAGGCAAGCATGTCAGCTGTGCACAGAGCGATCGCATTATATACATTTTCTGTTCTCTGGATAATTAACAGGATCAAAATATTACTGTCAGATTCAAGGGGAAAATTAACACATTATCTTAATTGTCTTTTCTACTCAGGTACAAGGCATTACCATTTCAAAAAGGACTTGTCTAATACATTGGAATTTTAAGCTATAATTCCTGAAGATGCCATTAATCCCTTTCCAAACTTTGATCTACCGTCGTGATATCTTTGGATCCTGCTTTCTCTGCCTTACTTTTGAACTTCTGGGCTAGATACAGCTATTATAAAAAAGTAAACTTCATAAACTTGCAGTTAAAGAAATGATATCAAGACAAAGTTGATAAATGCTTCAAACGCAGCACTTCCTCATAAGTTTACCTCATTTTACTATGATCTGTGTTACTGAGATTGTCTTTATTGTATTTGTATGGTAGAAAGACCAGGTAAAGGTCACCTGGTACTTGACCTTTCCCCAGCTCTACATTCAGGGGCATTACATTGGTAGCGGACATCAGCCATGGTAGGAGGGTTTGCACTGTGGACACTGGCAAAGAGGGGGCGCCCGGGTGGCTCAGTCAGTTGAGTCTCCAACTTCGGCTCAGGTCATGAATCTCACAGTTCATGAGTTCGAGCCCCACGTGGGCTCACCGCTCTCAGCACAGAGCCTGCTTTGGATCCTCCGTCCCCCTCTCTCTTTTTGCCACTTCCCGCTTGTGCTCTCTCTCTCTCAAAAATAAATAATTAAAAAAAAAAAACATTAAAAAAAAAGAAATTGGCAAAGACTACAAATCAAGGCTTTGTTGATTGCCTAGACCAGGGTTGGCAAACTATAGCCTGAGGGCTAGATGCTTATTTTAGTAAATAAAGTTAATTAGAACACAGCCACACCTACTTGTTTGCATCTTATCCATGGTTGCTTGTGTGCTATCACAGAATTCCTACAGAGACCGTGTGCTCTGCAAGCCTAACATACATATACATAGTAAATATATAGATGTCTATATATAGAATATATAAATTTATATAGACATACAAAATACATAGATATAACAAATAGATATAAATATATATATTATCTTTTATTTTTTTAAATATTTATCTATCTTTGAGAGAGAAAGAGAGAGACAGAGCATGAACAGGAGAAGGGCAGAGAGAGAGGGAGACACAGAGTCCGAAGCAGGCTCCATCCAGGCTCCGAGCTGTTAGCACAGAGCCCGACGCGGGGCTCGAACCCACAAACCACAGGATCATGACCTGAGCCGAAGTTGGACACTTAACCGACTGAGCCACCCAGGTGCCCGTGTGTGTGTGTGTGTGTGTGTGTGTGTGTGTGTGTATACATATATATATATATATATATGTTTTGTTTTTTTTTTTTTGAGAGATAGAATGTGAACGGGGCAGAGGGGCAGAGGGAAAGAGAGAGAATGTTAAGCAAGCTCCATACTCGGCTCAGAGCCCAACTTGGGGCTTGATCCCACAACCCTGGGATTATGACCTCAAGAGTCAGACGCTGACCCAATGGAGCCGTCCAGGCACCCCTGTAAGCTCAACATATTTGTTATCTGTGTTTGTTACAGAAAAGTTGCTGATCTCTGGTAGAGATCAATGGTAGAGAAAATGTCAGTAATGCAAATGCAATTTTGAAGTGTTTCATGCCTGTAACCATTACATTTTTGGCTAGCTTGGGTAACTAAAGAAGTCAGAGATGTTCACCTTCAGGC